>NW_024080762.1:1786130-2000664 GCF_003009895.1 Hyaena hyaena
CCCCCCCCCCCCCCCGCCCCCGTTGTGTGTTTTAGAATGAATGGATTTGTAGAGTTAGCATGAATGTCCTTAGAGCTGCCCTCTACTTTACCTTAACACCTGGGCTAGATCAGTAGTTTCTCTTTCTGAGATAGCATATCTTCCTTCTTTCTTCCCCCAAATCTGCTCAGAAATCTATCATTTATTGTCGTGTGCTATTCAGAAGATACTAATATGTTTGCATAAATAGCTAACTTTGAAAAGGACCTCTTAAAATATCTTTTTTTATTGTGAAATAACACATATGGAAAAGTACAGAAACATATATTCATATCTTAATGAATTATAAAGTGACTATCCAGATATCACCCTTAGGTCAAGAAGTAGATTTCTAGCACCCCCAGAAGCTCTTCTCTTTCTCCAAATACAATTCTGTGTCTCCCTCCCAAGGTAAGCAATAAGCTGAGTCTTATGTAAATCACTTACTCTGTTTTCTTTGTTGTATATATCTCTGCACAGTATCGTTTTATTTTACCTGCTTTAGAGCTTTATAAAAATGAAATTGTATATTATTTTGTATCTGACTTATTTCACTGAATGTTATATGTGTTAGACTTAACCATATTATGTTTAGTTGTATCTCATGATTATTAACTGTATTCCAATGTATGTGTATACCGCAGTTTATCCATTCTAATGTTGAAGGACATTTGGCTTCTGTTTAGAGGAATTGTGAACATTGCTATGAACAGTCTGATGCATGTATTTTTGATGGACACATGAACGTATTTTTGTTGGGGGTATATAGGAGTGCAATTACTGGGTCATAGATATATGTATCTTCAACATTAGTAAATAATAGCAAACATTTTTCCAACATGGCTATACTATACTAGCAGTGTATGAGGGTTTCCAGTTGTTCTCCGAGTATACCAGTATATATATTGCCAGATTCCTTCATTAGAGCCATGTTAGTAGTGTGTCAAAGTGGTTTAATATGTATTTTTGTGCTGTGACTCTAATAATGTGCTTAAGCGCCTTTTCATAAGTATATTGGCCATTTGGATATCCTCTTTTGTGAAGGACCTGTTGAGATCTCTTTCCCATTTTTCTAATTGGGCTATCTGTCTTTGTCTGATCTTAGGAGTTCTTTATGAATTCTGGGTACAAGCCATGGTTACGTCTATTTCAGATTTTTTTCTTCCACTCTTAAGAGTATCTTTTGATTAACAGAGTTTCTTAATTTTAATGTAGTCTCATTTTTCTTTGTTTTTAGGATCATGTTTAAGGGTAAGAATTTTTTTTTTCAACCTAAGGTTATAACTATCATATTTATTATCTTCTAAAAGCCTTATTGTTTTGCCTTTGTTATTTTGGTATCCAGTCCATCTGACAGTCTTTGTATGTGGTGTACTAAAGGGAGTGATCTTTTTATTTTCTATGGTACTATGATTTAATGTTGAATTTTATGAATTGCCGTTACTATTAAGTATTCTTGTGCACATATTCACAAAAATTCACACATTCTCTGTGTTCGTGAGACTTTTTTGTTTCATTGACATGTATACACACATACAGTGAATTTCTACTATTAAAACCATCATGTTTGCCAGTAAAATCATCTGGGCCCAGAGTTTTCTCTCTGGAAAGGTCTTAATTTTTTGATTTAATTTATGAGATTATCCACATTTTGGGGGTGCCTGGGTGGCTCAGTCAGTTAAAGCATCCCACCTCAGCTCAGGTCATGACCTCACAGTTCGTGAGTTCAAGCCCCGTGAAATCTGACAGCACAGAGCCTGGAGCCTGCTTAGAATTCTGTGTCTTCCTCCCTCTGTGCCTCTCCCCTGCTTGCACTCTGTCTCTCTCTGAAAAATAATAAATAAACATTAAAAAAATTTTTTAAGACTATCCACACTTCTAAATATTTTCCTTGATAATATTAATTACTTGGGTTTTTGTAGACATTCCTCCACTTTGTGTAAAATTTCAGATTTACTGACTGACATAAAGTTATTCCTAGTAGTCTCTTACCCTTTTCATATCCTTCTCACTACCGCATATTTATGGTAGTGTCCCCTTTTTCATTCCTGCCTGTGGTGGTTGTAAATTCTTAATTTTTCTTCCTCAGTCTTGCCAGGGCTTTAAACTTTCTGTCTTTTCAAAGGGTTACATTTGGGCTTTTGTTTTCTTTATTCTAATGTTCATTTACTCTTATCTTTATTTCCTTTTTTGCTCCTTGGGTTTTTTTTTGTTTGTTTGTTTGTTTTTTGTTTTTTGTTCTTTAGTTTCCTGAAATTGATGCTCATTACCTCATTAATTTTTAACTTTCCTCTTTTCTAATGTATGCATGTAAGCCATAATTTTAAGGTAGACAGTGTTAAACTGTATCTTGTGTATTTTGATATTGTTGTTTAGTTCAAAATAATTTCTAATTTCCTTTGTGATTTCTTCTTTGATCATGGATATTTTAAAGTCTGTTTCTTAATTTCTGAATATATAGGGACTTTCAGGTTTTGTGATGACACTGTCATGAACTTATTTTAAGTTACTTTAAAGATCAGATAAATTATTTCAACCCCTTGGAAATGTATTGTCTTGGTGTATGTACTTTAAAATAATGAGTATTCTAAAGTTGTTAGATACTGAATTGTCTATTATATCACTTACGTTTATCACTTATGTTCCTTTCTGTAGCATCACTGGTTTGTGTGTACACATTTGTTTTTTCTGTGCTGATTATAGCTTTGTCTGTTTCTTTGAGAATTTCTGTCAGTATTTTACTTTAAATTTTTGGAAGCCATTTCTTAGGTACTTTCAAATTTGGAAATCTTCTATCTTCATAATTTGAAATTTTGTCATTGTGAAATATCCCTCTTCATCACAGGTAACACTTCTTACCTCAAAGTTTACTTCATCTAGAATTTATATAGCTAGTCTTCTTTTGATTAGACATGGTATGTTTTTTATACCCATATTTTTACTTTCAGCCTTTCTGAATTCATGTGCCTTATAAACTTCATATACTTGGGTTTTCTTTACTAAGTCAGTCTGACAGTCTTCAGGTCTTAACTAGCACTTTTAACCTGTTTATGTTTAATGTAATCACTGATATAATGGGATTTAAATCTACTATTTTATTTTGTGCTTTTTATTTTTCCTGCCTAATATAAGCTCCTTTTCTTTATTGCCTTCTTTGGGTTTGTTTTTTGTTTGTTTTTGCCTTTTTCTTTTGGTTACTTTCTATCCAATTTTTTCTTTTTGTTATTTTCAAGTTTTATACTCTTTTACTCTTTTTTTTCAGTAGTTAACCTAAAGATTACAACATAAATATGACTATTAAGTCTGTTAATTTGTACTTTTATTTTTTCTCAGATAATGCAAGAACTTGAATATGCTTCAGCTATTATTGGTATAGTTGCTATTGTTTTCTGTATTTTCTGTGAACTTTAAATCCAACACATTATTGTTATGTTTTATACAGCCAGTATTCATTTAAACTTACTCACATAATTACTGTTTTACTGTTTTCCTTGCTCTTCATTTATCCCCCCTGACTTCTCTTCATTTTTAAGCCCTTTAGTGCAGTTGTGCTGGTGACAGATTCTCTGTCTGTGTCTGAAAATGTCTTTATTCAGCTTTGTTCTTGCAAGTGGTTTTGCTATATGTAGAATTCTAGGTTGGCAGCATCTCTTTCCATTCATCACTAAAAATACCATCTATATTATTTGCTTCCCATTATTTTTGTTGTAAAGTAACCATTGAATTCAATAGTTTCTTCTTTGTTGCATGTGTATATATATTTCCATTTCATAATTCAATTAAAAGTTTTTTGAGTATAGTTGACACACAGTGTTACATTAGTTTCAGGCATACAACATAGTAATTCAACAAACAAATGTTATGCTGTGCTCACCATGAGCGTAGCCACCATCTCTCACCATGCAGGACTGTTACAGTATCACTGACCAGATTCCCTATGCTGTACCTTCCATCTCTGTGACTTACACATTCCAAAGCTGGAAGCTTGTGTCTTCCTACTTCCCTTGACCCATCTTACCTATCCTCTCACCCCCTTCTCCTCTAGCAACCATCAGTTTGCTCTCTGTATTTATAGGTCTGATTCTACTTTTTGTTTATTCATTTGTTTTGTTTTTTAGATTCCACATATAAGTGAAATCATGATTTTGTCTTTCTCTGACTTTTTCACTTACCATGATATCTGCTAGATCCATCTATGTTGTCACAAATGGCAAGATCTCATCCTTTTTTATAGCTGAGCAATATTCCATGTATGTATGTGTACATACACATACAAGCACACAAACATAGCACATCTTCTTTATCCATGTATCAGTCGGTGGACACTTGGACCGCTTACATAATTTGGCTATTGTAAATTAATGCTGCAGTAAACACAGGGGTGGGTATATCTTTTCAAATTAGTGTTTTCATTTTCTTTGGGTGAATACCCAGTAGTGGAATTACTGGATCATATGAAATTTCTACTTTAAAGTTTTTGAGGAAGCTCCATACTGTTTTCCAAAGTGGCTGTACTAATCACTATAAAAATGTTCCTTTTTCTCCATATCCTCGCCATCACTTGTTATTTCTTGTCTTTTTTATTCTAGCCACTCTGAAAGATGCAAGATGATATCTCATTATAGTTTTGATTTGTATTTCCCTGATGATGAGTGATGTTGAGCATCTTTTCACTTGTCTGTATGCTATCTGTCTGCTTTGGGAAAATGTCCATTCAGGTCCTCTGCCCATTTTTAAATTGGATTATTTGGTTTTTCTGGTTTTAAGTTGTGTAAGTTCTTTATATATTTTTATATCATCCCCTTATTGGATATATTATTTGAAAATATCTTCTCACATTCAGTATGTTGCCTTTTTGTTTT
Organism: Hyaena hyaena; assembly: GCF_003009895.1. Classification (NCBI taxonomy): domain Eukaryota; kingdom Metazoa; phylum Chordata; class Mammalia; order Carnivora; family Hyaenidae; genus Hyaena; species Hyaena hyaena. The sequence goes on from NW_024080762.1 coordinate 1,791,011, forward strand.
GTTGCTGCTTTTCTTCACTGTGGAAAGGCTTTTTACTTTGATGTAGTCCTAGTATTCATTTTTGCTTTTGTTTCCAAACCTTGCCATAGGAGACATGTCTAGAAAAATGTTGCTATAGTCAGTGTCAAAGAAATTACTATGCATGTTCTCTTCTAGGAGTTTTATGGTTTCAGTTCTCACATTTAGGACTTTAATCCGTTTTGAGTTTCTGTGTGTGCTAGAAAGTGTTCCAGTTTATTCTCTTCCATGTAACTGTTCAGTTTTCCCAGCACCGTTTGTTAAAGAGGCAGTCTTTTCCCTGTTGTGTATTCTTGTCTCCTTTATTGTAAATTAATTGACTGTATAAATGTGGGTTTGTTTCTGAGCTCTCTGTTCTGAACCATTGATTTATGTGTCTGTTTTTGTGCCAGTACATCTCTTTTGATTACTACAGCTTTGTAGTGTATCTTGAAATCTAGAATTGTGATACCTCCAGCTTTGTTCTTTCTCAAGATTGTTTTGGCTATTTGGGATCTTTTATGATTCCACAGAAATGTTAGTATTTGTTTTAGTTGTGTGAAAAATGCTGTTGGTATTTTGATAAAGATTGCATTGAATCTGTAGATTGCTTTGGGTAGTATGGACATTTAAATATTAATTCTTCCAATTCATGAGCATGGAGTATATTTTTCCATTTGTTTGTGTCATCTTCAGTTTCTTTCATCAGTGTTCTGTAGTTTTTGGAGTGCAGATCTTTCATTTCTTTGGTTAAATTTATGCCTAAGTACTTTGTTCTTTTTGGTGCAATTGTAAATGGAATTGTTTTCTTAATTTCTCTTTTGCTACTTCCTTATTAGTATATAGAAATGCAACTGATTTTTCAATATTAGCTTTGTATCCTTATTGCAGGTATATATTTTTTCTGACTTCTTTTAAGAGTATCTCTTGCCTTTAATTCTTAACAGTTCTGTTTATGTTTGAACTTCTTTTTATTTATCCTTCTTAGAGATTGAAAGCTTTCTTTCAGGTTGATAGGTGATTATCTTTAATAATTGGTTTTGAAAATGCTCTGTCATGATCTCTTTAGTATTCTACAGGATCCCTCTTTTCTTCTGCTGTTCTTTTGTTTTTAAATTTTTTTTAAATGTTTTATTTATTTCTGAGAGAGAGAGGTGGGGGGGAGACAGCATGAGCAGGGGAGGGTCAGAGAGAGAGAGGGAGAGACAGAATCTGAAACAGGCTCCAGGCTCTGAGCTGTCAGCACAGAGCCCGTTGCGGGGCTCGAACCCACGAACCGTGAGATCATGACCTGAGCCAAAGTCGGACGCTTAACCAACTGAGCCACCCAGGCACCCCTGCTATTCCTTTTTTTTTTTTTTTTTCTTAACTACAAGGAATTTTATTTGTTCCATACAACAAGAAATCCTACAATTGGCAGTCCTGAGCTGGTGTGGTATGTCATTCACTGATGCCATTAGGGACCTAACTCATTTCGTCTTTCTACCTCCTTGATCCTTAGCTTATAGACGTTCATTTTCATGCTGTACCTCGTGTCACAAGTTAACTGCTGCACTCAAGATATCTAAATTTAGTCTTCTGCTATTCTTTGTATATATATATATATATATAGTAGATCTTTTTATTGTGCCCTCTTTTACTTTCTTTTCTGAACTTTTTCAGGAAAAGTTTTGTTTTGTTTTCTCTGCTCAATTCTTTGTTTTCTTCTGACTTAACTTGCAGCCTACTATTTTAGTGATATCTTTCTGTCTCCTTCAGCATGGCTATTTTAATTCTGTCTGATAACCACAGTATCTGGAGTCATTGAGGGTTTCTGGGTTTTGTTGTTTTCACTTACATTGTCTTGTCTCCTTTTGTGCTTGGTTACCTTTGATTATGTGTCATACATAGTATTTGAAAAACTATTTATAAAAATATTTTGAGGGCTGAGATGATATTACTTTCTTCCAAGGCTTGTTTCCATTTTTTCTCTCAGGTTCTAGGGCACTAGCAGTCTGGGATTCCTTTAACCCAGTTTTAGGAATTACAATTTTCTGGACCATTCAAATGACTTGAAGCTAGGCTACAACGTCCACAAAGACTGTTATTTCAGTTAAGTCTTTCAGGTTGCAAACATTAGGGATGCCAGTGTCAGGCATGGAAGTTTTACCAGGCAGCAGTCCATACCATTGCACGGGTCTGGACTCTGGTTTTTATTCTCTACCCCAGGGGTTGGCAAACTTCCTATAAAGGACCAGAGAGTAAATAATTTAGGCTTTGTGGACCATACAGTCTTTTGATGCAACAACCATTGCTGCCATTGTTCTTCACAAGAGCCACAGACAATGTGTGAATTAATGAGCTTGAATGTATTTCAATAAAGCTTATTTACAAAATCAGGCACAAGGCTAGATTTGGCCCAGGACCATAGTTTGCTAACCCCTGCTAGAGTCTGTCAAAAGTTCTGCTCAGATTCTCAGCCACCTCTTCTTCAATTTAGGGTTGCCCTGAATGCTGATCTAGCCTCTCTTTAGTCTGCTCTGTTAAATAGCTCTCTAAGGCCTTCAAGAATATTTGGGTTTTTTTTATGTTTGGTCCAGTTGCTATCAGCAGGAGGTTTAATCTGAAATACCTAGTCTGGTATTATCAGAAGCTAAAGTCATATACAAAGTTAACCAATTTAACAGCACTGAGAGTTTTCCCCCTTTGATCTCAGGAAGGAAATTTCTTGAGGTGTTCTCAGAGAATCTCTCTCATTGGCATTCCTTTGATATATAAATGACTTTTCCTTTAATGAAACTGACTTTTCAGAACATGTTCCTGTAGTCTTCCTAGAGAGATTGTGCATTCCAGAGTTAAAGTTGTAGAGTAGTATTGTCCATCAGAACTTTCTGTGATGATGGAAATGTTCTGTATCTTGAACTGTTCAGTATGGTAGCTATTAGCCATCTATGGCTATTGAGCACTTGAAATGTGTCTAGTGTGAATACCAAACTCAAATTTTACTTTTTTACTTTTATTTAATTTTAGCTAATTTAATTTTAAATAGCCATGTGTGGGTAGGCACTTAGTTTGGAGTGGATAAAGCTTATATTAAATGAAGAATCTACTCTTAGTGCAAAATGTGTTCTTACAGTCTCGCCCACCAAAGTGTCCATTTTCTAGTGCTTTTGCAAGAAATACTTAACCTGAATATGTTCAATGGACAGTAGTTTCTCTCTAAATATCTTAGACCTTGCAGAATGTTTCCATGTATACCTACCATTCACCTGGTGTGATGGAAGTATACTTGCTATCCTAAACAGGCCACATAAAACTAATGCAGTCACTCAATTTAGTTTCTAACACATATTTTTCTTTGCAGGGAAAGGGGAGACTTCGTCGAGGAAACTATCCAAGTCCATCCTCTCCTGTTATAGTTCGGTTGCCCTCTATGTCTGATGTGCCAGAAGAGACCTTGACTAGTGAAACAGCTGTGGAGACTGACATCACAGAACAACAGCAAGCAGCTATGCAGCAGGAGGAGAGGGTACTGACTGAGCAGATTGAGAACCTACAGAAAGAGAAGTGAGTTTCCAGGAGGAAAGGGAACGACTGGTTATTACTCATTACTTCATTCTGTGCTTTCTTGATTTTTCCTTATTTATTAAATTTCTCTCAAGTGTGAAGCACTGTATCAGGTGATACCGGGCACGCAGGGAAGACAAAACCGTGTTGCCTGGACTCAGGTAACAGCGTGAGACTTGTCACCGTAGTGAAGGAAGCTCCATGAGCAGGGAGACCCGAAGCTGCTTGTGTCAGTTCTGGAGATGCTAAGCTGACACACTGGGACAAGGTGGTCAGTCTAAGCCAGGATTCCTGACCAGTCTGAGACCAGCCTCACTGACTAAATTGTTGTTTGAAAGGAGGAATAAGGATTCCTAGGTTAATACAGAGGCCCTTTCAAGAATAGGTATTACTCAGAACTCTCTAAAGTAAGATCATTGTCTGAAGATCAGTGTAGAAATGGGGCCAACAATTAGATGGTCAGGAGCTAGGATAGATAGGCAGCAGCTCTAGTGGGCACTGGGATACTAGGTAGGGAAATTGGTTGCAATTTAGGAGAGAGACAAATAGTCAACTGCCCTCCACCGTCACTGGAGAAAGGTAGGTAAAAATAACACTACATTTGGGGGGATAATGTGCATATGCTGTGGTTCTTTTTGAAGGTACTATGTACTGGTTCTGGTTGACAAAAGACTCTCAAGCTTTAAGGGAATTTTTGTTCCTGAGTTCTACCATCCCAAGTCTGAGAGCTTGATGCATTAGGGGACATAGGAGTCTGTGAAAGTACTTTTTGCCCATCAGGACTGATTCTAGAATTTAGGCAAGCTAAAGAAACAGCTGGGGCTCAGATATGCAGAACATGATATGGCTGAAGTAGTATACATTGACCAGGGGCTAGCTATTTGATGTAAGAATGATTTGAAAAGAGGACCTAACTCAGCTTTGATGAAAATGGTATTGGAAGTATTGAAGGATGAGCAGTTCAAGCTTGGCAAAGTGGAATCAAAGCTAAGAAGGCTCTGAAGGAGAAGAGACTTGATGACAAAGGGAGTAAGAATTAGAAGGATAAGTAGGTTGTTGGCCAGTGTATTTCCAGGTGTAAGGTCTGCCCATAAGAGAAAGTTGCCCACATAATGTGGAGGAAAGGTTGTTAGAAGTAGCAGACACAGAGGAACTTTGGTCTTAGAGGACTGAAGTGAGCTTTTACAAAGACCTTAATTGACATAGATCTGGGTGACTTCAGACAGTAATGAGAAAGCAATATTAGGAGCCAAGTACCAAAGATTTGAGGGAATAAGAGGGCACAACTGAGAGGCAGGTGGGTGACTGCTGAAGGGGAGCAGAAAATGCTGTGTGTGAAGGCAGCATAAGCTGCAAAGGACAGAAAAGATCAGTCAGCATTTTACTTCATCAGAGGCCTCTCTTGTGTTTAAGGTGAAGATATCATCTGTAGCATAGTTAGTGCCTCTTTGACGGAAGATAGTTTAAAAGCTGGAAGGAATCTTAGAGTTTATCTCATTAAATCTTTGTTTTGTGAATGAGGAAGCTGAGGTCCAGAGAGAGGAAAGTACACTCCTGATGCATTACATATGAGTTTAGAGTGAGTTTAGAACAGATCTTTAGAACCCTGATCTGATTATCAGTCCCGAGTTCATTTTACCAAAATATCTTATAGCTGCAGCATCTTTTCCTACCTCACTCTTTGCTCTGTTATAGGTCCCAGGCTTTGCAGTTTTAAGCCTTCATTATTACTGTGGCTTCTGGATCTCTGTCACCACCTTGGTTGAGAACAGTAGGAAATGTGACTGCTTTTGCTACTTAAAAATTTCTTGCATCATAGGTCTTTTTTCCTGTTGTCTTTTTTCCACTTCTTATCAAATGCTAGTGAATTTCTTGATTATATCTTACAGGGAGGAATTAACGTTTGAGATGCTTGTACTGGAACCCCGTGCTTCTGATGATGAAACCCTGGAGTCTGAGGCCTCCATTGGGACTGCCGATAGCTCAGAAAATTTGAATATTGAGTCTGAAGGTGCCATCTCAGAGAAATCAGGTAAATGAACATGAGACCAAAGACTCCAGTTTTTTTGTGTGAAGGAGGAATAAGGATTCCCAAGCTAATAAGACAAAATCCCTTTCAAGAATGCCTAACCTATGTGAGCAGGTGACAGAGTCCTAAGGAGTTAAAATGTACTGATCTTCATGAAGCTTCCATTATATACTGTTCATCAGACCAAGCCTTTAATGTAGTGCAGTTTTTTTGTCAGTTTAATGTTTTCTCCTTGATTTACCACAGAGAAAACCCCATAGTAACAACACATGTTGTCTTACCTGTGATCCATGTTCTGAAGGTGGTTAGCAGGCGTTGCGTCCTGCTGAGAGATGGACTTGTGCCAGAGGAGGTATTTAACCACCTGGTGTGTCTCAGGGAGGCAAAGAATTACTACATATCCTAGCAGTTTTTTCAATGATAGTGACAGTTGTAGGCCTCTCCTAATGGCAGAGTCGAACTCCAGACTTCTTGGAGTTGACTCTGAAATGACCTACATAGAAATGGATAACTTCTCGAGTTATGACAGTGCACAAAGTAGGTCAGCTTGGACCCTTCAGACCTCAGCCCACCCAGTTTCACGTGGGAATGGTGAAACTGATTCATTATGGGATGATTTGCTTTAGAGGAAATTGTCATTTATAGCTTTGATTTCTTCTTTGAATTAGAGAGAAGCTTAGCCCTTAGCTCCCTTAAGGCAGCTGGCAAGCCTGAACCTTCAAGCAAGTTGCGAAAGCAGCTAAGAAAGCAGCAAGACTCTTTGGATTCATTGAACTCTTCAGTCTCTACTTTATATTCGTCTAGCACTGCATCTTCTCATGGGACCAGAAAACGATTTCAGATTTATTCTAAATCTCCATTCTACCGAGCTGCCTCAGCTGGGGAGGTCCTGGGAATGGAAGGGCCCTTGGGCCAGACCAGATCCCTGGAAGACAGGCCTCAATTCATCAGCAGAGGAACCTTCAACCCTGAAAAAGGCAAACAAAAATTAAAGAATGTGAAAAACTCACCTCAGAAAACCAAAGAGACCCCAGAAGGGACAGTGTTGTCTGGCCGCAGGAAAACTGTGGACCCAGACTGCAGCTCCACCCAGCAGCTAGCACTCTTCGGAAATAACGAGTTTATGGTCTGACCTGGCAGCTGTATGGCCCTTCACGGCTACAGAGCGGTAAACACGTCTCACCTTTGGGGCCTCTTCTCATCGCCGTGTCCACGACAATGCATCGTACTGGTGGTCCTGCCTCTTGCCCAAGCGTACAGCTGAGAACTTGTGTGCTCGTTTCCTGGGCCTCCTGCAGAAACAGAAAAGCCCCTTTGAAGCCTGCTAGGGATGGTGCCGGCTGTGCCTTGGCTGCTGTATTTGACTGGAGATTTCACCAAACAGAGCCACCAAGGACCCTGGGGATTTGGGTCGCTTGTGGAGGTCTTTGTAGCTGCCTCTCCTCCATCCTCGTTTCCTTCCCAGAGGTGGGTGTTGAACTGGAGGGGACATGGTGGGCCTGAGGGACCCACTGATACCTGACATTCTAAGAAAACATATAAATCTTTCTTAACCATGAAAGCAAAAGCCTTTGGGTTTATTTTGGGATAGTTAGGAGCTGGAGCAGAATATAATTTTTTTCCAGGGATTTATAAACAAAAAGCCTAAGCCCTCTATTTTAAGATTTTTGAGAAACACTCTATGTTATATTCTGGGGAAAGTAAAAAAGTAATTGTTTCCATGAAGCCATCAGAGCCTGTCTCAGACATCTGGTTACTTAAGGAAGAAGAGAGTACATGTTTTGTTTTGTTTTTTGATGACGTTCAATGTCATAATAATCGATGCTGGTTTCACTCCTGGTTAGTTCCTGCCAAACACATTGCATGGGCTAAAGTTCAGTAGCCTACTGTTCTCATATTTCCTGGTCCTAGGATTAGGTTCCTCTAATTTTTTTTAAATGTCTCATCAGGGACATGGTGATCCCTAAACATGAGGGTTTCATCCTAATCCACCCAGGCTTTTCTCTTTGTGTAGATTAAATCAAAGATCACAAATGAACCTGTTGATCTGCTGGTGGTTTTCCACCACAAACTCAGACAAATAATATGACCATTTAATCACTTCTCCCAAAACATTCATACACAACACTGCATGAATAAGTGTTAACAGAAAGCTGCCAAAAGAAATAAAGTTTTTAATATAACCGTCTAACTATTATCTTCTTTTCCTCAGACCATCAGTATTAAATAGATGAAAGAAAAATCAAGGACTACTTGAAGCTATTTTTGTTAATATTCTGGTTACTGAAGTTTACTGTAAATATATATGTATAGTATGCATATTTCTTTTTAACTTTATGCTTCCCTCCTCCCTGTGGAATTTCTTCCCACAGATTAGGGGCCACTGGATAGGGGTGAGAGCCACTATCCCTGGGCTGAGGGAAAAATCAAACCATCTTTTTCACCACTGGGTGTCTCCGTACACCTGAGCTACAATAGTATTTTAAGCTTCTTAGCATTTGTGGGATTAGAAATCTGTTTTTGCTATTTATAATATATGGAAAATGAACATGATACCCTTTCTTGAGATAAGTATGTGAAAATGTTTATTTTTAAAGTTACTAAATGCATCTTGTCTAACTACCACATGCACTGTTCTGAAAAAGAGCCTCCACCATCTGTAACCTGAATTTTGGTTATTCTTTCTTTTCATACTTCTTTAATTTGAAGTTATGGAAACATTTAGACTTTTGTTAAGGCAGAGTCTCTCCTGTTACACAACACTGAACCTCATGTCACTGCCTCAGCGGTTACGGTCAAGCCCCAGGGGTCAGACTTGGAACATCATTCTGAGTGGCAGCTAACGGTAGCAGGAGTCTTACCTCTCCCTGGTTTGGTTTCAGAAATGAGCTAGGGAAAGGCGTGTTTTTAAATCTCCAGAATGATGATGGTTGTGAGTAAATGTTAGATTTTGTATCCCGCAAACATCTGCCACCTTGTTCGTGCTGAGGAGTAATAAATGTAAAGCCTTTAAAAATCTGAATTTTGGAGAATCTCCTAGAGAAAAACCCAGCCCCTCAGCATGGTCATGTCCACCTGGGGTTGCTGGCGCCCCAGGGCACCTTGCCAGGCCACACAGGCCTGCTTCAGGACTCCGGGGAGAGGAGCGTCCCCCTGGGCATTCACAGCTACTCTCCACTCGCTCCAGAACATGAGTTAAATACCATACAAGAAAGAGATTACACTTGTTGGATATTCCTTTGGCCCCGAGGAACAGCTTGGAGGACACATCTTGTCATATGTTCTCCCTTCTGAAACTTTGTAGATTTTGTTTGCAAAATAAGTTTTTGGCAGTTAAAAAAAAAGCTCATTATAGGTAGGTCACTTTATAGGAACTAGGCAATGGATGTTAAGAGACTATAATTTTTCTCAGGGACCTGAAACCTGAATTTGGATCAAATTAAATAAAAAATACTTGTTTTGCAGTTGGTAGATTTGTGGATTTCTAGTCATTTAACAGACTGCCAGAATGGAGGGTGATGGAGAGGAGACATCCACACAGATGTTAAGAATGGAGAGCAAGTGTGGGACCCTCCCTTTGAAGGAAAGAAAGCTTTTCTTCTCGTAGGATAACAGGTATTGTTGGCCTGATAAAGAGATGAAGCCATAATTCTTAAAAGCTGTCAGAACCGAGTGCTGTCTCTTCTTCCATCTGATCTTAACTGGTCCTCTACGCGGTTAAAGTTGTCACCACAAAGTGATGCTGTATTACAATCACGATGAAGATGTTTATCCTTAATATGTGTCAAAGTTGTGTTTCCTGTTGCTTCTCCTTTACCTTTCTTTGCTGTCAGATGCCACAAACAAAATCCCTGGGTGGCAATGGTGAGGCAGCCCCCCATTTGGAGCCCATACTCCAAAATACAGAGAAATTCTGTTCATATCACACATTCCCAGCCCCAAACAAAGCCTGGATATTCACTTCTCCCCATTAAAGCTGACATATCCTTTATCATGGAAAATGTAATAGAAGCAGAGAAGTATAATTTTAGGGTTACGTTGTGTATCATTAAGTGAGGCAAGTCTGTTTAACGGCAAGGATCAGGCAGGTAATATGCTTAATGCATTTCGTACTTCCTGCCATTTTATTTACTTTGCCACTCTGGGCTTCTAGAAACACAGAGAGAGAGAGTTCCCAGTATGGGTCTTGCACAAACAGAGGGACCTGAGAAAAGGGGATGGGATACCAGAGCCCCTACCTTCTCAGGCTTTGGAAACTGGCTGCAGCTCTTACCCTGCTGGGACTTAGTGGAGACTTCTGTGTCCCATGACAGTAGGGCTGTGTTCACTGTCAAAGACAGAGGGCGGGGCCGGGGGCCTAGAAGCGTGCTGAAAAGAGGAGCTCCAGCACAGTCCTGCATGCCCACTTCAGTGACCATGGGCCATGGTTTTCTAACTGTTAACTAACGAATGTGTACCTTTTACAAGCACTTTGGTGAACTAGAGAAGAAAGTATTCTCAGGATGTGTTCAAAGCTAAGAGGGTTTTAATTTTAAAAAGAAACACAGTCCAGATGGCTTTTCTGATCCTCCTCTCTTCTCCCCTGTGGTGGGAGCTAGCTAGGCCCGGGGCATGCGTCATTCTGTGTTGGCAAGTATGTTCTGTCTGTCCATAGTTTTGTGACAGTTCCCCAGCACTGTCCCCCAACAACACCATGCTAGCCTTGGTGGTAAAAGTCCCTGATATTTGAGGAAGTCCTCTGTTCTTCTGTGCCCCTAAAATATTTCTAACCACTTTCCTCTGGAACCACTCCCACATTTGATTTGGTGTTAAAGGTAACAGCAAAATGAAGAATGTGGAGATGGATCTATTTGGTCTTGTTGGTCTCTTGGTTAAAACTGTTTAAGGGGCCTATCACCTTGCTGTCCATCTATATACCTAATGCCTATTTATCAGCCCTCTTAGGTCATATAAAAGTTGCACCTTTTGAACCAAGTAATTGTATTTACTAGGGGAAAGGTGTGGATTACAGATTAGTATTATATTATTTTAATGGATTTAAAGTAATTTATAAGTATGCTGAGTGTAAATTTTTAAAGGACTATGTATTGTAAAAGGACATATCCTGTGAAATATAGTATCATTTTACTGTTTAACAGAATAATTCTATAAAAATGATTTATCTCACCCACGGAACTGACTACATTCCTGATGCAATCGACAGGCACTTTGTAATTTCCTTTTGGGTTGGGTTTGTTTTTTGTTTTTTGTTTTCTTTTTTTTTTTTTGGAGGTGGGGGGAGTAAGACATCATCTGTATGAAGTGCAGTTTGTGTCACTCAGAATATGCACTGTATAGCTACACAAAAGCAGCTTGATGAACAAATCACTCCATGGCTCATTAAAGAACAAAGCTTCCAGAAGCAGCAATATGTGTGGTTTGTTTTCTGACCATCCTGGCTCCCACCCCAACTCGTCCAGCCCCACTCCGGTGCTTTTTGTTTAAGGAAAGGACTGAGCGGTTGACGAAGTGCAGAAACCGTAGTACCAGAGCTCAACTGAACCCAAGTGAAGGGTGAGATTCAAGCTGTTAGGTTTCTGTAATGGATGCTAGCTGCTAGTTACTAAGACTTCATTTCATCAGCCCAGAGCTAGGTGGACAGCCAAGACCACAAGTCTACATTTAGGATCCTCACTAAAGAGACCGTGAAGAAGTAGCAATATCTGCTCATTGTGGGCCCAGGAATTCAAGCCTAGATTGTCTTTTTGTTCTGACGGCATGACTTTGGTGTGCCTTTTCTGGGTGTCAGTTTTCCCATCTGGAAGGGAGTTTCTCTTCCTCAGGTTTACTTCTCTATATAACTCCCACTGACAGGTGTCTGTGTAAAGAGCAGTTTCCTGGAAATTTACTCCTCCCCCTTGAACTGGGTTGGAGGTCTTGTGTTCTCAGTGGTGCCCAGGATTTGTGGCATCAAAAACCGTTTGATTAAGCTTACCAAGGCACGAAGTGTGCCTATCTTGCTGACTCTTAGATTCCCCAGCACCTAACAAAAGGTGCCCTTGCTTAGATACTGGATGAGCAGGTTGAATGAGATTGGGGGTTCCCAGATGCCAAACCAGGTGGAAGGTGAAATGGAAATTTATCCAGTTTTTAGACAGAATTCTGAAATCATATTCCCATTTCTTTTTGCATTGTTTATATTTACATTTTAGCATTAAATTTACATCAAAATGATAAAGATAGTGAATTTTTTCTTAAAAAAATTTCTTAATGTTTTCTTTATTTCTGTGTGTGTGAGAGAGAGAGAGAGAGAGGCAGTGTGAGCAGAGGAGGGTCAGAGAGGGAGACAAAGAATCTGAAACAGGCTCCAGGCTCTGAGCTAGCTGTCAACACAGAGCCTGACACAGGGCTCGAATCCACGAACTGTGAGATCATGACCTGAGCCAAAGTCAGATACTTAACTGACTGAGCCACCCAGGCACCCCTTAAAATTTCTTTAATTGGTCAAATAAAACCTAGAATCGAATGCCATTTTTAAAATGTTCCCCTGTGATAGCTGAATCTACAACAAACCTCCCAATTATGAAGAGAGCAGAAAGGTGTAAGGAGATACAAGCTATAAAGAGACCAGAGCCTTGGTTTGTTTTTTTGTTTTTTTAATTGTTTTCCTAGATTGGGTAGCAGTACAGTGTCTAAGAGCCGGGGGTATAACCACGAAAGCAAATCAGACACATGTAATAATCTGATTGTTGAGTCTGTCGGCATCTCAGAATCCTATTTGAGTATGTCCCCTCCCAGTTCTGGGTGGCCATTTATCCATTCATCCAACAAATACTTGCTGAGCACCCATAGACACTGTCCCAGGTGTTTGGGGTACATTAGTACAAACAAAACGAAGCTCCCTAACCCCGTGGAGCTTGAATTTGGGGGGAAAACAATGCCCACCAGATGGAGACTAGGCATCCACAATATCTGGGCTCCACTATCAGGTTATATTTATTAATTTAAGTGGTGCTTCTTGGCATCTTTGGGTCTTTCTTTGCCTTTCCTACAATTAAAGTCCTTTAAGAGCACAGGAGGATGTGTGCCTCTCGAATCTGCAAACTGCAGTTGAAAAGAAAAGCTCAGGCCCACAGAGACTACCTCCATGTGCTTCATAACCAAAGACATTTCTGGATTTGAGGGCAAAAAACCTTTCACAGTATCCCCTCTCCTAGCAACAGCCCTAAATGCAATGGAGATGTGTTTTCCATCCAAATTTCAGTAGGGCCAATTTACAGCAAAATGTTGAATAAATCCTTGAGATCACATGCGCTCTATGTTGTATTGGGGAAACAGCCACTCAGCGTACTTCAGGTGAGAAGGACTTAAAAAGAAATTAGGGTTACTGGAAGAACTGGAGAAACAAAGATCAGAAAAGCTCCTGCAGAAGGTAGAGAAAGCCAACACAGATCTCAGCCAAAAGATCCAAAATTAGGAGTTTGCCTGGAAGCTACTGCAATTCTAAGGAAGACTGCCTGAAATCTCCATCTTCCCACACAGCTGGCTGCAACTGCCTCCAGAGAATAATGGCTTCCTTGTTTACTTTCCAAGGCTCATGTGAGTGCCTCCCTTCCAGAGGAAGCCCTGGGGGAAGGGATCCTGGGAAATGTAGTTCCTGCATCTCTGCAAGGAAGACAAGACCTTAGATGGGGGTGGTATTGATGCCCGGTTGACAGCAGATAATTCAGTTTATGTACCTCCTCTAATTCTCGTGATTTCCTCCTGGAAATCCCAATCTCTCCCAATATAGAATTTCTGTGATCATACATCCCGGACACCAGCCTGTGAACTTCGACTGGCCACCCCTGCACTCCTGTATGTTCTCAGAAGCGTGACTATAGGGTAGATGTCCAGGGTCTATCCGGTCCTCTTTCCGCCTTGTTTCTTGCTACAGTGCCTTTGCTTCAACTTTCTGTTTGCAGGCCTTGTAAACCCAATGGTTAAAACTTTTGATGGGCAATTGGATAGTATAATGACACTGTATGCATCAAATGGCCTGAATCACTGAGGCACATCTGATGCTTTTAGAAGACCAAGAGTAGTTTGAGTCCTCAAGTAGGAAGGGCTGAAGCTGGGCAATATTTGTCATACTCGTTTCTCTCTGGGCACCGGCCTAGCTATTGTCGTTTCCAGAGCAGAATGTCCGGAACCACCTCTTTCCATCAAGGCAGGATCTCTCTGTGAGCTAGAATTCACACGTAGGCCAAAGGGCAAGGAACTCCTAGGATTTCACAGATTTCTCATGTGACCTTATCCTTCTTGACTTCAAGCATTTCTTCTGTGAGGACAGGAAATGCAACAGCATCATTCAGCGACTCCAAGAGCGGAGAGGGTGTGGTGGGGAAGCAGTGCCAGAGTTCTGAGGAGGTAAGTAGAGTCCCACCAAGGTTTGAGTTCTCTCCAAGCCTCAGTGTTTTCATTTATCCATGGGGATGATCAGTCCCTGTCCCAGAGCTAATCTGAGGATTAAATAACATGGGCATTCAGCGTTCTATTCCTGCCTGGTGTATGATATAGTGCCTGCCAGAGGTTAACTCTTTGCTTTACTATCATTTCGTAAGTCTTTTGCATCTGCCTTTGAAGAGGATGAGGTTTGGCTGAGCATTCCTCCCTAAGGAATTAGGAAGTGGTAGAGACTCCCCTTCCCCAAAAGTGCCTGTAGCTGCCTGGCTTTGAGTCAGAGGGGCTCACCTTTGTTTCTGGAGGGGTGAGGAAGAACAGGAAGAGAAAGGCCGAGGAGCCTGTGGGCCGTTGGGACCCCACCTGGAGAGAGGCTGGGTTTTTGACTCCTGTGGGAGTTCTGAAGCCAGGCTGGAATTTGTCACACCTGGACTCTGACTCGGCGTGGAAACCACATGGAACCACACAAGGGCCTGTGCTCATTCCTTCTGTGTCCTCAAAGGGAGAGACTTTTCCACATGTGTTTTCTTTTTGCTTCTTCACTTTTTTATTGAGATTTAACCTAATACAGTAAAGTACACAAATCTTAAGTGCATGGCTCAATTTTTATGAATTAGTAGATTTGTGAAACCACCACCTGGGTCAAAATAAAAACCATTTCTAGCACGTGAGAAGGCTCCCCGGGCCCCTTCCCAGCCACCCACCTCCCTCCCCCAGAGGTAAGCACTATTCCAGCTCTGTCACCACCCATTAGTCTTGCCTGTTCTTGAACTTTGTATAAGCAGACCCTGTGCCTGGAAAGGTGCTTGGTTCCGCTTTTATGTCTGTGAAAGTCACCATGCTGTCACACGTGTTGGCAGTTCACTCTTCTTTATTGTTGTTTTCCATTGAATGAATAGACCACAATTTATTAATCCATCCTATTGCCTAAGTACAGTTTGGGGCTATTATGAATCAAGCTGCTATGAACACACTTCTAATGTCTTCTGGTGGACGTGCCTGCTTGGTACGCCTACCTACAGGTGGAATTGCTGGGTCACAGGGCAGACAAAGGTTTGGCTTCGGTAGGTTGTTTTCCGAAGTAGCTGTACCCAGCCAGGGTAGTTCACCTCTGTCAGTTTTTGAACATATCACAGAGGAGCTTCTCCATTGGCGTATTCCCTATGGTCTTGCGGAAAAAGAGGAGCTCGACCCGTTCCGAAGTGATAAACCTCAAAGATGGGAGGAGCAGGAGCAATTTCCCAAACCTAAACAGGAGAGAGGACACCACCAGTTTTATTAGCGGCTTCTGAGCATGAGCCATGGGGGCAATGGCATAGAAAGGGTGAATAAATATTGTTTATTATGTGTAAAGATTGGAAAGTGAGGAGTTCTTTCTACTGATACCATATATATATATGAGTATACCAATCATCTATGTGATTGTTATAGTTACGATCAATACTATATATATTTGAATAAGAATTTTAATTCCCCTGTGTAAGCCTGCTAGGATGATAGAGTAGCCAGTAGTGAAAGTATTCTGAAGTTGAAGCATAATTGTTGTGGGGAGATACTCCAGAAGAAAAGCAACTGCAGTTTTCAATAAGAACCGTTTGCCAAGGCAAGGGTCCCCAGTGCAAAGGAGGAAGGGGGGCGTGAAGCTCCAAAAGACAGATGGGAGGGATCAGCGGGGTTCAGTGCCCGCTGTCAAGGAGGCCACTCCAAAGTGGGGCCGCTCCACGCTCAACTCCCACCACGGAGGTCCGTGGGAGGCTTTCCCTCATCGGCCAGGTCTCTGTGGGACTTGTTCTTGGCCACCCGACTGAGGCGCCAAGTGAGTGGCGCTGAGCAGTCCTGTACCTCCCCCCTGCTCCTTCCCTTCTTGTTTTTCTGAGCTGCGGAGTTTCAGGAAGAAGCAGGCAGAAAATCAAGAAATTCTTTTTCAAACTGCAGGAATTCAGCCCCTAGTGGGACTGAAATTAAATGTAGTGGGTCACCACAAGCCTTTAAAAAAAATGACGGAATAGAAACGGAGTAAATTACTGTCTGCAAAGTAAGTGCAGGTACTAGTTGGGGGGACTTTGTTTCAGTGTCTGTGTGTGTACTGGGTTGTGATGGAAACTATTTCTTCCTGCTTATTGCAGTTGCTAAAAACTGAAACACACAGACTTAGAGAACCGAAAACCTCTGTCTCAGTTCTGTCGGCAGTTGGTATTGGACTGCTAAGAAGTGACAGAGGAAATCGTAATCAGAATTGGAATTCTGACACCAAACCAATATGCCCGGACGTCTCTGGGAACTTTCCAGTAGCAAGTCTGGGGTGGGGGTGGGGGGCTCCTGGGATGTGTTGTGTTTCTGGCATGACTGCGCTTAGGACGCTCTGTCACGCCTTAGGAACAGCTGTTTCTCCCCAGGCTCCTAAGCAGCAGAAATCTTTCTGGACGGCCCAGTATATATTCTTTGTATACCTTGACTCTTTTTTTTTAAAGCGAAATTACCTCTTGACCTCATTTCTCAGATCAGAGGTGATTTGAAGATGCTCATGTTCCCTTACTTCTTCAGAAAGAGCTGCAGGGCGCCCCGAAAGAATGCAGAGAATAAGGTCTAAAATAGCCAGTAGATGCCTGGAGGCCAAGTGGGCTCCATTGCATCTGCTGGTGCTGGACCAAACTGGCTCCGCCCCCACGCTCCCTCTCAGCCAGCAGCCCCCGCCCCCCAACCCAGCCAGGACCCGGCCATCATCTGTGCACGTGGCTTAGCCCAGTGCACCCGCCCAGACGCTCCTCTGCAGCGCCAGCAGAGCTGGTCCGGTCCCCTCAGAACCCTCTCTTCCTCCTGCTTTCCCTTTTATTTCTTGACTCCCTCTTCTCCCCAGTAGGACCTCTTCTCTTGCTCCAAGTCTGAGCCGTTCTTTCTCCTGGAGGCCCCTGCCTCTGCCCTCTCCCTCCCACTTCCTATGGCCTCTCCAGAGAGCAGGGCCCCAGGGACTGCCCTGGGTGATGGCGGTGTGCGCTGCCCTCCCTGATCACAGTCTCTGTACTCACTCTGGCTCTGTGCACAGCACCCTCCTGCCCCAAAACCTGCGGTGGCTCCGCTCTGCCTACCTAATCACATATGGCCTTTGGCAGGCATTCCAAGTCCTGGACAGACTGGCCCGGAGCACTGCCCTGGCTTAATTGCCCACCTCCTCTCTTGGCAGCAACCTGTTACACCTTCCGAACTGGGCTCCTGTCCTAGCTATCTACATAGATTCATACACAGAGATGCAGGTATCTGAACCTCAATATCCGACTAGGGTGCCCCGCATCTTCGGTGTGCTCCCTGTGCGGGGCATCCTTGGGAGGCAGCAACTTGGTCTTATGCTCATTTTGGTCTCCAGTGCCGGGGCCTGGCACACAGTGCATGTTGGATTCAGGCTGGTTGAACTCAGACCTTTGGGCCATCTAATCAGTGCAGCCCCGAGATGGTGTCCACGCGGTGGGGGGAGGGTGGAGAGGAGCCGGGACAGGTGGGCAGGGAGGCACGCGCTCAGGTCACCTCACAGGCTGGCTGGGGTGGTGCGCCTTGCTGTGCTGGCTCAGCATCACTTGGGACTGGTCCTGCAAGGCCTCCACGTGCTCTGGATCCTTCAGGCCTCGAGTTTCTGCAGAGAAGCAAGCACCGGCAGTGAGCTCCTCTCCCAGCCTGCCCTGCGCGCCCCACCCCCACAGTGGTCCTTGGTGAGAGGGGGAGGGGGGAGCCCGGCCCTGTGCCTCTCTCCTCCTGCCCCCCAGGGGAGAAGCCTGGGTCTATGTGGGGTGGTGGAGGCAGAGTGAGAGGCAGAAGGAAATCATTGGAATTCCCATTCTTTAACCCCAACTACATTTCTTTAGGGCTTGGGCAAAGACTGGGCCACCTGGTTTGAAGAGGACCAGGGCCTTCATGCAGGCGAACTCCGTGGGGTCCACCGCCAGGGCTCGGAACCGCGAGATGGTTTCCTGCAGGATGCGGCTCTCCGCGCCGGCCAGCGCCAGGCGGTGCTGGGAGCTGCCGGCGGCGGGGGCCTCAGGTGCGGCCAGCAGTGGGCAGCTGTCCAGAGGCAGCGACCACTGTATGGCTCCGAGGAGGAAGAGTTCACTCCACGCCTCCTCCAGCAGGATCACCTGTGCTCAAAGAAGCAGCGAGTGTGATGGCTGAGGTGTAACCTGTCTGGCTCAGCCTGCAACCTCTGCCAAGGTTACTGGGGCCCTAAGAAAGGAAGGGCTGGCCCTGGGTGCCCAGACCTACTCCTGACCTCTGCCTGGCACTGGCCAGGGTCCCCGAGCTCTAGGATTTGGTATGATCTGGCCCAGCTGCCTAGGCTCTAAGTTACTCTATAGGTTCCATCCAGACAGAGGCTCAGCCGAGACATTTAGGAAGGCCGAGAGCCGAGGCAAGTTGGGCACCCTCGGGGACACGCCCATGTGCACCCCCGAGTTGAGTGTGCTCAGCAGACTTCGGAGCTGCTCCTTCCAAACCACCGGCCAATGACTCAGACCCTCAGTGTGCCTCTCTTCCTGGGTTTATCACGACACGTTTGCTTGCCCTTGAGAAGGTCAGAGGGAAGTCCTATGGGTGAAGAGGGTAGGCGGAAACTCGAGCTCTGAGGTCAGAGGCATTTGCGGTCCCGGGGAGCCCAGAGTCACCCACCCACTTGAGCTATTGATGGGCGGGCAGACTGCCCTGTCACACAGAGGGACTGTAGGACCTGAAGGCTTGTCTAGCAGGGAAGGCCCAGGGGGCCATGGGCATCGCCTTCAAATCCCTGATCCCTGCATGACCCTAGCTACCATCGCCCCCTAGTTGCACACCCCGCTTTCATCTCTGCCCAGAGACGTGAGCGCCCCCCAGTGGTCACATCCCTGAGACCTGTATCCCCGACCAACACTGACTCAGACACATGTGCCCCCAACCGTCTCCACCATCCCCAGGCTTCGGGCACCCCCAGTCGTCGCCTGCACGAAGGTGTGTGCGCCCCCAGCCCAGCTGCCCCTGACACGTGTACCTGATCCCGGAAAGGCAGATTGGAGAACACCGGCAGGTTCTTGGCCCACTTGACAGCCATGAAGAGAAGGCGAGCCGATGTCTCGTGGATGCTGTCCAGGCCACAGGGGGATGAGGAGGAGTATGGGGATGAGGGAAACTCAGGATCATTGCCGGTGACATCAATGTTCTCATCGGCTGTTGGAGGAGGAGGCTGAGACATCAGCCCCTGCTCTGTGCTCAGGGGTGCAGGGGTGAGGATAAAGGCTGCTGTGGCAGCACCGAGCACCCAGCACCCCGCCATCCTCCCACTCACCATCCTCTGGCTCCAGCTTAGCACACGTTTCGGCCGTTATAAGGCTGGCCATGAAGTGGTGGTGCCCTGGAGGGGTGAGGGCCCGGGGCCCCAGGGCTCTGCCTGCAGAAACGGGCGTGGGGCCCCGCGGGCCGGGCCCTGCCGGGGCCAGGGGGGCCGCCAGGGGCTCGAGCCGGCGCTCCGCGTCTGGCTCCAAGCCGGCCAGCCGGACCTGGGCTGTGCTTCGCGGCTGCCGTTCATTCTGCACAGCTGGGGAGGCAGGAAGGGTCAGGACGCCCCGTCAGCCCCGTGCCCCCGTCTCTTCTGCCACGCGTCTCTGGGTCGGCTCCCCGACTCACCGTCCTGGTTCATGCCCTCCTGCAAGCACTTCTTCAGCCGGCAGGCCTGGCACTGGTTCCGGTGCGCCTTGTCCACCGGGCACATCCCTGCCCCCACCTGGCACCTGCAAGAGGAAGGGAGCCCCGGGGTGTCGGTGCCCCAGCCAGGCCCTGCACTGTGGGTCTGGGACACGTTTGCCCCAGTCCGGTCTTCCCCCCCACCCCCCCCCCCCCCCCCCCCCCCCCCCCACGCAGGGCTCTCCCGGGGGCCCCCACCCCCCTCACCGGTAGATGAGCCTCCGCCTCACGCTCCTCTTGAAGAAGCCGCTGCAGCCGTTGCAGGCGTAGATGCCATAGTGCTTCCCGCTGCTGCTGTCCCCACACACGCGACACTGGAGCGAGGGGCCCACGCCTGAGGGGCAGGGGCAGGGCTGGGTCACACCCCTCCCTCTCACCTTCTCTGGGAGCCCTCCGGCCTCATTCCCTTTCCGGTCCCCACCCACATTTAAACACACTGGAGTCTCCTCTTTTACCTACACCCCCCCACCCCCACCCTAGCGTGCTCTGCCCTCCCACCTCCCCCTCCAGTTTGCAAGGAGGGCACGCTCTCTGCCTCCACTTCCCCAGCTCCCACGCCCTCTCTGCAGGCGGCTTCAGGCTCTGGCGTCCCACAGACCCCTTCCCGACCACATCCCTGGGAGCTCTGCGGCCAGACCCGCCCGAGGGCTGCTTCTCTCTCCTTTCCCATCAGCTCAGCCTTCCCATCCCATCCTGGCTCTGCCGACCCCCGTGTTTCTAGGATTCTGGTTTGCTCGCCTGTTCCCTCACTCTTGCCCACGGCCCTGGCGGCTCTTTCTCGTGGTCTCTGCAAACCTTCGGTCCTCCACACTCCGCTCCCCCAAGGGCCCGGCCCCTACCTCCAGGAAAGCCATACCTGCCGGCTCCTCTCCCAGGCCCCATGTGCCTGGAGACTCCTTCCTGGACGCAGCTACAGTGGCTGGCACAGCTGCAGCCATGTTGGCGCTCATTTGCCGGCAGCGGGCTTGAGGGAGGCCTCCTGAGTGGGCGCGGCCCCTGTCTCTCTCCTATTTCGGCTTCTCCGTCTCCCTGGCCCTGGTGGTCTCCGTCCCGAGTCTCTCCTCTCTGTCCTCCTGTCTGTCCGCCTGTCTGTCTGAACTCAGGAGCTGCCCCAACTTCCCCTCACAGCAGCGCCTCTGGATCTAGGAGATTTCTCCCAGGGCAGTGCTGGACGCAGCTTATGATCCTCTTAATCTTTACTGCCTCCACAGGGGATCAACCCGCCACACCTGCAGCGTCACCAAGGTGCCCCTGGAGCCGGTCGATCCTGCTGCCCCCACACCAGCCCCCAGGGTGCCCAGGGTCCCCTGGTCTCTTCCCCCCTGGGCCCTCAACCAGCTGGCCATTTGATGCCAAATGTTGAAGGGAGGTGGGGACTCCAGGCCCCCCAGGACTTTAAACCGTTTTGAGCTGCTTGGCATGTGTCTGGGAGCAAGTACGTGCCCGGGGGGGGCGTGTGTGCGTCCGTGTGTCTGCGTGGCTCCGTGCGTGGGGCTCCCCGTGGCTGCGGCTTTCCACCCTCGTGGTTCCCACCTAAGCCCTTGATAAGGGAGGCTTATGGCCCAGAATTGGAGGGTCCCGGGCCCCCTAGAAGGGGGCTCTCCACACATCCAGCACAGTGGTGGCTCCTGTCACACACGGGAATGGCTCTAATGTAGGGCCCGAGGCTGGCCTGGAGGCAGGGGGGCCTGGGGCCCAAGGTGGAGGGTCTCCTTCAGGTCTGTGAGGAGCAGAAGGGGAGCTGTCAGCATTTTCCTCACCCTCCCGGGGAGCAGGGCCTGCAGGATGGGAGGGTGTGAGGACACAGCCCCTGAGCCTGACTACGGGCTCTCAGCTGGCCTCTCCCCCTTTCCGACTTGGCCTCGCGGTCCTAGGCGGGCTGGCCTCTCTGCGGTCCCTGGACCCAGGCTTCCCAGCTCGAGCCCAGTGTGGTTCTGAGGTGAGGAGGTGGAAGGAGGGGTCTGCGCCTCTGTGAACCAAGCCCGGGGCTCAGAAGGAGCTGGAGAGAGTCCAGACAGAGCCAGTGTAGACCCCTGCTCCCGCACAGGCCAGCCATCCGTGCCTGAGCGGGTGGCCTAGGCTTTCTGAGCTTCCGACCCCTCGTCTGCGAAAAGCGGTGACAAAAGTATCTGTGTTGCAGTGTCGTTGGGGAAACCAGAAGAATTCCCAAAGTGTGTCGGTGCCTGGTACTCTGTAAGAGCATAATAAATGATGGGGGCTGTTACTACAGATTTCTCTGAGGAGATCACAGAGCACTCCCCAAGAAATAGCCTTTCCTTCCCCCACTCCTCTGTCCCCACCTCCATTTGTACCTCCTTCCCAGGATAGAGCAGAGGGCCCTGCCTTGGTCTGGAGGGGCCACCCATCCTCAGCAGACCTGCTCCCCTCTGGGGCTCAGAGCCCAAGGGCAAGGGGGACAGTGAGAAGTTTCTGGAAGGATCATGGAGTGAAGGGGATGGGACGGGGTGGGGGGGGCGGGGCCCTTCTGTATGTAGGGTTAACCCTCACTGTGACAGAGAAGTACTACTGGGGATTTGGGAAGTCAGCTCCAGGGGCTTTGCAGGGTAATCCGCTTTCCCAGGCCTCAGAAGATCGAGGCCACCAGGCCAAGGCTCCACACCTGACCTCCTCGGCCTCTGCCCACCTGCACCTCTTCCTGGCCGGCAGCCTTCAGGGCCCTCTACTGCATAGTCTCCAGCTCCACCCAACCTCCAAAGCCATGAGCATCTCCCTTGAACTTGATTGACTGGTCTCTCCTTTGGAAAGCTTGTCTCTCCCACCCTGGAGCATGTCTTGACCATCTCCCTCCCCACTCTCAATGGCCACCACTCCGGGTGCCCCAACTTTTCGCCCTGTCCTTGGGTGATCTTGCATACCTGTGCCCCTCCCGTGGCCCCTCCACACCTGCCTGGGTCTGGGCCGGGGCTTCTACAACAGACCCACTCAGAGTTCAGCTGTGGAGACAGACTCCACCTGCCCCAAGCAGCTCATACCCAGCTTGTCCACAGAGATGGTCACTGAAGACCTGGATGGAGGGCCTGCCCTGATCAGGCATCGCAGAGAGGAAAGCACACGAGGCTGAGCTGGGGACCTTTGATCCTGGAGGCTGGGGCCAAGGAAGAGCCCCTGAGAAAATCAGGACAGTGTGGTGGGCCATGGGAGCCAGGGGAGGCTTCGAGGATGGAGCCATCCACCGGGCCAAAGCGTCCTGTGAGGTCCTTGCATCGGCGCTAGGAAGAAGGAGACAGCAAGCAAGAAGCTTACACAACTGCTTGCGACATCCTATCCAGACCTCGCAGCAGCCCTCAACTCAGGTGAGGAAACTGAGTCTCAGAGAGGTTAAGCGAATCGCTTCGGGCCACACAGCTGCGGAATGGGAGAGGAGCCTGGGGAAGGAGACAGGGGTTTCAAACCGGTATCAGGTCCCCAAACTCCTGCCTTCCACCATGGTGCTCTCTAGGAAGACCGAGCATCTCTTTGGCTTTAGCTGCAGAAGTTTAGTCAGAGTGTTGTTCCCAGGAGCGAGCGGACCGCCCTGGGTGGGAGAGAGAAACTCCACAGCCGGATCCTGTCCTAAATGCTGAACCTCACTCCAGGGCGTCTTTCTCTCCTCAGTCGATGGAAGATTCCAGGGACTGGGTTCAGAGTTTCAGGTCAGCTGGGCACGTGGATGACAAGACGCTCAGTGGACAGCAGCTCGTTTTTAACTTGTCTTTATTTTCCTGGTCTTCCCTAGTGGGTATGTATTACTTAGAATGGAAAAAATAAATCCTTCTGAATAAAGAACACCAGCAGTGTTTGATGTGCCCGTTCTGTTTTGACTTTATTATGTTGACCCCTTGCATTATTTGATTTCAGCCCGGCTCCTCTGTCCCTGGACCTCTGTTGTTTGGCAGGTCAGTCCCAGCCGGAGCCAGGACTGTGCCGGGGTGGGGTGGGGGGGAGGGGGAGGGGGAGGATGACAGCCCAGTGGGGCTGGGGGCAGGGGCTCTCCCCCGATTTGTGACCACCAGCTGCTGGGGCAGACGCCAAAGGATTACCCGGCCCAAAGCCTTGAATCTGCTGACGAAGCCGCCAGAGGCCACCTTACAACTAATACAATTATTCCCCCAGGGAACAGGTCAGCAACTTCCTTCTGACTCCCTGCAGGTCTGGGGCAGATAGGGCGGGCGGGGAGGGGGTGAACGATAAAGGCTACGCAACTGACTTCCCTGCCGCAGTAAATCCCCCTGCCCCAGCCTCTCTGGGGCCCGTCATTCCCTGTGTCACTGGGTCCCAGACCTCAGAGAGGACCTGGATGCTGTCAGAAGGAGGAGGAGGAGTGGCTTCTGGATTGGGGTCCGGCTGGCTGGGCTCTACACCACGGTTCCAGGAGCCTCGGGCTTCCGGTCTGGGGCAAGCCTCGCTCATGGCATTTGAACATATTTTCTGGGATTTTTCCAACTCTCTTTATCCACCCCCCCCAACCCCCACCCCATGCGTCTTCACGACCTTAGAGAAGGGATGGCTAGTGACGTGTCCATGGGCTCAGGAGCTCAGGGCGCGGCTTCCAGGAAACTATCCCCTGGAAAGTTTCACAAAGATTTAATTGTGTGGCTGTTCCCCGAAGCAACTGCAATAAAACGTCCCTCCGGAGACAACTGGCCCAACACAGCCTGCCCCATCCCCACAGCGGAAAGCACAGAGGCCTGGTTCGATATCCATTTACATGGAAATACGCCCAGTGTTTCGACTTGAAGGCCCGCTACAGCACAGCAAGCACAGTTTGATTTCACGTGTCTTGGGGGAACTTCTGGCCAGAGATCACGAGACTCCTTTCTCCTTGTTAGGACCTAAGTTCGTCAATAGTTTCTTTTTCTAGAGCGGTGCACGGAAGGCTCAGGACTCCGAGAGGCAGGCACCAGCAGGAGCGTTTCTCAACAAAGCTGCTTTCTTTTCTTTTCCAGATAACATTCAGAAATGATCAGATATTCCCTGCAGAGTTCCCGCGGCCCTGGGCTTATGAAGTCCTTCTCCCGGAATCATTTTTAAAATTTTTTTTTAAAATTTATTTCTGAGAGATAGAGAGAGAGAGAGGCAGCGTGTGAGCAGGGGAGGGGCAGAGAGAGAGGGAGATACAGAATCTGAAACAGGCTCCAGGCTCCGAGCTGTCAGCACAGAGCCCGACGCGGGGCTCGAACCCACGAACCGTGAGATCATGACCTGAGCCGAAGTCGGACGCTTAACCGACTGAGCCACCCAGGAGCCCCTCCCAGAATCATTTTAAAGGTCTGAGCAGACTGGAGAGGCTCCCTCTTCTGTCCCAGGGGAGCAGACAAAAGGCAGGCTGTCAAGGACGCATCCGATTTGCAGCTTCAGCTGGGGGTGACCCCTTCCTCCTTCGTCCCAGGTGATTGGGGGTGAAGGACGCCCCTTGAACTTCTCCCCCTGCCGGCTGCTCTGAGAGGTGGGCTTCTCCCTTCTCTAGCGGAACTCTTATAAAGATGCCACAAGCAGAACTTCTCACCACCAAACAGAAGCGTGGCTGTTTTGTTTGAATGTTTAAGCATGAACACACATCACAATTATAAGCAAGATAAAATAAAGCTCTTTTCATTAAAAATAAAGAAAGAGTGGCTAATTTGAAATAAATATTACTACTACCACCAACAATAATTAATAATAATAGGAAATATTTAGGAAGACATTGTTCGGCGTTTCTCTGTGTAAGAATGAAATGCTTCTCAGGCCCTCGATTCGCTGCCTCCTAGCGGGAGGGAAAGGCTAAAATCTTGAACTGCCGGTTGGACCTGAGCCCTGCCTCATCAGACCCCAACAGCGGGGTGCAGCCTGGCCCAGGAGGCGCCCTTTCTCTGTCTACACCTGCTTTAGCCACTTCCATGCCGTGCTGGGGAGGCGCTGGAGGCTTCCGAGGGCCCCGGGCAGGGGCAGCCGGCTTGGGGAGAGCTCGCTGAACATCAGTACGGAAGTATTTTAAAAGTTTCACAAGAGGTAAAACCACCCCCGTGTATCCTAGCTGACTCCTGGTTCTAATCTGTATCAACTCCGAGAAATGAAACAATGTAATGCAGGGGTTTTCAACGAGGGCCCTGTTGACATTTGAGCCAGAAAATTCTTTGTCCTGGGGGCTGCCCTGTGCATTGTAGGACGTTTAGCAGCACCCTGTCCTCTCCCCACTAGATGCCAGTGGCAATCCCTTCTCCCCAATGACGACAACCAAAAATGTCTCCAGACGTTGCCAAAAATGTCCCCCCAGGGGCAAATTTGTTCTCGGTTGAGAATCACTGGGCCTAAGCCATGTTATTTCCTGCTTTCCTGGACACAGTTCACCGAGTCTGTTTTCACAGATGCAGGAAGCACAGCCCAGGACAAATGTCCATGAGGAGCCCCAGGCCGCTGGGAATGTAACGCTATCTTCAGTATGCCGACCCCAGAACTCTCTGGAAGGACACTCCAAGTGTTGACAGAGGTCTCTCTGGAGGAAAATTTTACTCTTTTATTTATTTTCTTCTTTATACTTTTCTGTGTTGTTTGAATGTTTAATAATGAACACGTTTTATAATTGTAATCAAGATAAGGCGTTTCTTGTTTTTAAAAGAGACCCTCTAATTTGAAATAAATACGACCTGTACTAATAATAAAAACGGGAAATCCTTATTAAGAAATTGTTATATAGAGTTCTAAGCGTTCACATGTATGAACTTTTTAAATCCTCCCAACACTATCAGATGGACACTATTGCTATTGTCCCTCTTTACAAAACAAGAACGACAGAGAGGTTTAGCAACTCACCCAATGTCACAGGGCTAGTAGGTGATAGATCTGGGATTTGAACCCAGGCAGACAAGATGGTTATTTTTAGGAGAATCTATCCTGCCAAAGGGTAAGGGAATGAAAAAAAATGGAGATATCATATTTCAAAAAAAAAAAACACCCCAAGAAGCAAAAACAGCCTCATACATTTAATAAAGAAAATCCTCCAAGACACATTTTGTCTCCAGGCCAAGTTGAAAGAATAGAATAAAGTAGATATTCTGGGCTGTGGAAAGTCACTCTGACCTGGCATTTCTGTTCCCAGCTTTTCTAGGGGATGCAGATTCTTAGATTCAAACTACAATAAAAATCAAAGAGGAGAGTGGAAGGATTATTCTATGGGGAAAGTCTTTGTTTTTTAGGGTTGCTTTTAATGGGATGGGCTGAGGGGCTGCACCAGGTAGGACGGCATGAATAGTAGTAAGCATGCGTGAAGGGGTGTGTGTGTGTGTGTGTGTGTGTGTGTGTGTGTGTGTACCCAAGGATGCCTCTCTGGCTGTGTCTGTTGAGGTCCCAGACAACGTCATGACAGCTGCACAAGCTTCTAGAAATTGCCCCCAAATAACTATTTAGACGAGCAGTGTTCGAATGTAAATTGAGGTACATTTTTCCTTCTTGACTTTTGATATGGTCGGAAGCCTTCCGACGTTATTTATTAGCTATACTTATTAATTTGGTGAAAATGCTAAATTGAGGTAATAAATATCCAGTGCCTCTCCAGAGATGAGGGATGTATTCTTTAGAAAGGCATTATGGAAAATTCATACGTTCCATGCAATTCTCCCTAAGATGCGATGGCACAGGAGGGGCCCCGGGGTAACTGGCCGCTGCCATCTTGTCAGCCGGGAGGGAAGGTCTGTGGATCCCTGAACACAGCACATTCCCTTTACAGCCCGGGGCCTTTGCATATGCTATTCTGGCCCCCCAGTTACCTCTGAAGGGGTTTCAAAGACCTGCCCTGGAGCAGAATTTCTTACACAGACACTCCAACGTGCTATGTCAAGATGCCGCTTTCGATCATTGTGCACTGGAAAAAGCTGAAGGTATGTATTTTAATGTAATAAATTATGGCAGATTTCCAAAATGGCTATTTTTCTGCCACTGGAAGGGGTTATATGGAAAATGTTATGATGAAATAGCAAGTGACAAAATGCTACAAACACTATGGCATTTGTGAACAAAACCAAGCTAGTTCTGCTAAATCAGAGGCATTCTGGTTGATATTAAATTTAATATATTTAAATTTCTTGTTATACTTAACATAGCATTTAATAGAAATTAGCATTATTTTACTGAGTTTTATGTTGTCATACGGTTTCTTCAGCATACTTATTTATTTGATAGTCTATTTCCAAAGGTAATTTCTTTAAAAAAATTTTTTTAAAGTTTATTTTTGAGAGAGAGAGAGAGGGAGAGAGAGTGAGTGAGTGAGGTGGGGCAGAGAGAGACACACACAGAATCCAGAGAAGGCTCCAGGCTCTGAGCTGTCAGCACAGAGCCCAACGCGCGTCTCAAACTCATGAACCGTGAGATCATGACCTGAGCTGAAGTCCGAAGCTTAACCGACTGAGCCACCCAGGCGTCCCCGAAGGTAATTTCTAACTAAGGCTGTGATCTATCATTTTTTTCCCAGACACAATTTCAAGGTGAGATTTCTGAATAAGACGCTGAAACTCACAACAACTTTTCTGGAAGTCTGAACTTATTTCAAAAATAAAATCTTAAAAAATAAAATGTTAAGGATGTGTTTTAAATTTAGCTTGTTATGACAGTGGTATCGTGTTTATGCTTAATGAAAAACCATCCTGGTCTGTTAGAGGCTATCCTCAAGTATTTGGCGGCAAAGTGATTCAGTATCTTGGATTTGCTTTTTAAAACTATCGCACGAAAATTTTGTTTCATAAATGAGTGAATGGAAGCAGGAAGTGTATGAAGGCAGGACAACTAAAGTCAATGGGGTTTCACTGAACTATTACCTATCATTTTGTCTATGATGGACGTTTTATACAATAAAAAGTCAATTTAAAAATATACGCACATTTTTCCACATGAAAAATGAAACAAAAAGTGTGGCTGATGACTTTGGACGTACTCTCCCGCCTAAATCTTTTCGTTTTCTCCCTTTGCTTCCACCACTCCCAACCTAAATCTGTCTTCACTGACCATTTTGATCTTGCTGTGCGGTTTTTGAGGAGCTAAGTTGAAGGGGTGATGTCACAGAGGAAGGTTCCAGGTGCTGGCTTTGGATGGGGTTGGCCATTGCACGCATCGGCGCCCCCTCCTGGAAAGAGAAAAAGGCAGCGGTACCCTTGAGCTTTCTCCCTGTGTGAGTGCCTGGCTTAAAAAAATTAAATTATGGTGCTCTTTTGATTATTTATTTATTTATTTATTTATTATTAAAATTTTTCCAGCTTCATTAAGGTATAACTGACATATAACATTATGTAAATTTAAGGTGGACAACGTGTTGATTTGATACACTTACGTATTGTGAAATGGTTACCTCCATCACCTCACATAAAGACCATTGCTTTTCTGTGATGAGAACATTCGAGATCGATTCTCTCAGCAACTTTAAAATATATAGCGTAGTACTGTTAACTACAGTCACTATGCTGTTCATTAGATCCCCAGGACTTAATCATCTTATAACTGGAGGTTTGTACCTTTGACCAGCATCTCCCCTTTCCCTCTTCCTCTGACTGACTCTTTCTCACACTTGGAGACACCGCTCCAGTGCCCCTTCCCAGACCAGACTCTCTAACATTGCCCCCACCTCCCAGTCACGATCAGAAAGAAGGGGAGCTTGGGTGGCACAGTCAGTTGAGTGTTTCTTGGTTTTAGCTCAGGTCATGATCCCAGGGTTGTGGGATCAAGCCCCACATCAGGCTGAGCATGGGGCTTGCTTAGGCTTCTCCCTACCCTCCCTCTGAAGTAAAAATATTAAAAAAAAGAGAAGTGATTCTAGTCATCTCTTTGTTTAGTTGTTAGTTCTGTCTCCTCCAACCAGAATGTAAGCTTTATGAGACCAGAAACCTCATCTCTCTTGTTTAAGGGTTTGACACATGAAAAGAGTCTGATAATTGTCTGCTAAATTGCTGACTGGATGCATAAATGAAAGTTCCCCCTTCCTCCCTGGCAGAGTTTGCTGTTCCTTCCAATGGGTTTCAAAGTGCGCTAAATAAAGGGGCTGGCAAGGGTGAGGCCTTCTGTCTCTTCAACCAGAACACCTCCAGATTTGTGTCTTATAATTGGCAGAGTTTAGTTTGAAGAAAGGTTTCTTCTTCCTCAAAAGTGACCAGAGGATTGCAGGTAACCTCAGGTAAGTTACTCGACCCATTAGCTGTGTGGCCTTGGACAAGCCTCTTAACCTCTCTGGGTTGTTATAATAAAGCAATAGTGGCGTTAATAAACTTTACCTGGTTGCAGACCGGAAACTGAATTAGAAAACTTCTCAAATTCTCTCCCAGATTTAAGATTCCTGATGGTAGCGCTAGTCAAAATATTAGCGGCAGCTCAACCTACTTGCAAAAACCAGAAAGGCCACAAGATGGCGGTGTTGCTCCATGAGAAAAGCTTTGCCTGCTCCCTGAAATGCTTCACTCCCCAAATTCTAGCAGGAGAGATTTGGGAATTTCTTCCTTGAAGTTACAGAAAAGAAAAAAAAAAAATCATTAGTACTCTCAGTTCCAGGCAGAGGATTTAAAGTCTTCTAGTGATGAATCCTGGCAATGTTACCCACTGCGGAACCCACGGCTTTGTTCTACCACAGCATCAAAGAGGAGCTTCTGCGATGGAGCCAGTAGCTAAATTGGGTTTCTCTGTGTTTTAGAGGCCATCGCCTCCAGAGTCAGATTACCAGAGGCTGGGGGGCACTGCGCAGGGAGGACACTTTCTGTATTAAGACTTTGGCAGGAATCTTTGTCGTGTCATAGAAAAGAAAGAATGAAAGCAACAGGATTAGGCAAAAATACAGCTTGATCCAAGGAGACACGTCTTACTCAGCAGACCTTTGGGGCGGAGGCCGGATGATGCAGAGACTACGGGGTTGGCTGCTTGCTACCACGGAGACAGGGAGGCTGGAAAGGTGCTCGGAACAGGTTCCAAAGAAGGCCATGACCCGGACATCACCCAGGAGAGGGTCTGAGTGGGAATGAAGAGCGGATGCCGGAGCCTGCAGATCTGCCTATTGTTGGCCCCCCCCCCCCCCCATGCGGTCATCAGAATAAATGAGCTGAACATTCCTGAATCCAATATTCCAGACCAACCTGTCAGGCCTGCTTGTGGAGGAGGCTTGGTGACCTCCGTGCAGACACCTTGACCGCTCTCCCAGCTGCTGCTGCAGGCTCAGAGCGCCCCGCCCTTCCCCAGGGGCCGCCGGGGAGGCAGCCCCCGAAGGCTGTTTGGAATCCTCTCTTCCTCCAGGCTGCTAGTTACTCCAGTGCTGCTCATGCTCAAGTAACGTTCAGACAACTTTTTATTTCATTTAAAAGTGTTTATTTATTTTGAGAGAGAGTGTGAGCAGGAGAGGGGCAGAGACAGAGACAGAGACAGAGACAGAGAGAGAGAAAGAGAGAGGGAGAGAATCCCAAGAAAGAGCCCCAACTCGGGGCTCCATCTCACAAACCATGAGCTCATGACCTAAGCTGAAATCAAGAGTCAGACGCTTCACTGACTGAACCGCCCAGGTGCCCCCAGACAAGTTTTTATAGGAATATAATTGTTCCACTAACCTCCAATGTTGAATCAAATAATTTCATGTTTAATTATAATGCTATAAATCTTGAACTAAGTGGAAGGATAGAACTCTTAAAGGACTGTATAATCACAACGAAATTGCTAATGAAGGGAAAATGCGATTGCAAGCACACGGTATTAAAAGCAACCACACGGATGGGATAGATAATACTTCGCTGGGACCCAGGGACCACTCGGGGCATAGAAATAGGAACCAAGTGTGTGGTGCAGATTCTGTTGGGTTTGGCGTGAAATGACAAGTAACTCGCTACTTCTGCAGGTACTTCGCCTCAAAGGGCAGGGCTGTGACACACTCTGGCCTTTGCTTTGTGGACATCCACTCTTCCGCACTGGATATGATTCCACATTCGCTCCGCTCGTGACTATAGCACCTGGTCCCAGTGCTGGACCCAAGGGCGGTGTTGGGCTGGAGGGAGTCAGCCAGACACTGGAGTATTTGTATGTGCCAATTTTTTATTATTAAATTTTTTTAATGTTTATTTATTTTTGAGAGAGAGAGAGAGAGAGAGAGACAGAGTGTGAATGGGGGGAGGGACAGAGAGAGAGGGAGACAGAATGTGAAGCAGGCTCCAGGCTCTGAGCTGTCAGCACAGAGCCTGACGTGGGGCTCGAACTCACGAACCAAGAGATCATGACCTGAGCCAAGGTCAGAAGCTTAACTGACTGAGCCACCCAGGCGCCCCTGTATGTGCCTATTTTTAAAAGATTGTTATTAACAAGAAAACACAAAGTGAAACAAATTATTATTGAAAACACTCCTGAAAAAACACCATTCTATTAAGTTCTCTCCCCATGATGAATTCCAAGTCAAGGGATTATTAAGTGACAGGGTGTGGTCAGCGTTGTGGCTCTTGTTACATTGTGTCAGTGGACTCTCAGAAATCAACATTTTCAGTGAAATGGTATTTCTCAGCTTGCCTCCGAGGCTGATGGCTTAACCCGGGAAAACAGGTGTTTGGGGCACAGTTGAGGCACACGCACAAATCACAGCCCGCGTCCGGCTGCTGGCCTCACTCAAACCCCCTCACTCCTCCCCCGAAATGCCTGCCTGGCTGCTTCTCTCAGTCACGGTGAAACCAGTCTTCTCCAGGCCCCCGGGGCCTCTGACCTCATCTCCTGCTCCCCGCGTTCTCTCACTTCCTGCTCGCTCTGTGCTCTCGTGGAGGCAAAGCTCTTGCGCATTCCTCTGCCCGGAACATCCTTATCCAGGTAGGCATGCGGGGGGCTTGCTCCTGCACCCCCCTACCCATCCCGTTTACGATTGTGGGTCCCGCCCGTCTCCCCCACTCCCCGTCCATCTTCCCAGCCATAACACATATTACCACCTGGCCTGCCACTCGTCACTTACCTGTTTATGTCTTTTTTCTGCCTCCTCCGTTAGCCCGTAACCTCTCTGAGGTCTTACCCGCCCCCCCCCGGTATACTGCTACACATACAGCGCCCAGCACAGTGTCAGGCAAAGAGTAGGTGCTCAGTAAATATTTGTTGAATGAGTGAGTGAATGATGGTCGTGACTGGGGAGGCATAAAGGCAGGTGGTAGAAAGTGAATTTCAGGGTGCCCGGGGGACTCAGTCGGTTGAGCATCAGACTCTTGATTTCAGTTGCGGTTACAATGCCAGGGTCAGGGGATCAAGCTCCACCTCGGGCTCCACACTGAGCGTGGAGCCTGCTTAAGATCCTCTCTCTCTCTCTCTCTCTCTCTCTAAGTAAAAAAAAAGAAAGAAAGAAAGAAAGTGAATTCCAAGGGAGAATGCCTGAGTTCTGAGGTCAGGAGCAGGTTGAGGGGTCTGTCTAGGTGCCTTCCCTTGAATCTGGGTAGGCCTGTGATTGGCTTTAATCAGTAGAAAGAGGCAGACGTGATGTCTAGGACTTCCGAGTCCAGGCCTTAAGAGCCCTGGCAGCTTTCTCTTTCTCTTGCACGTTCTTCCTTCTCCACCTGCCGTGTTTGAGGAGCCCAAGCTATAAGGAGAGAGCATAAGAAGAAACCATGTGGAGAGGGAGAGACCCTGAGAATACACGGGTGAGAAGCAGTAACTCCAGCCAACAGAGAACTGAGGCCCCAGATAGGGGACCTGAGACAACCCATCCCATGTGAGCTGAGGCATCAGAGTTATGAGCGAAGAAGCTGTCTTGGATCCAGCCCAGTGGACATCAGGTGGAGAAGGAAGGAGCTGTGCCCTGACTGAACTCCTGACCCATGGAATTGCGAGAAATAAGAAAATAGTAGTTGTTTGAAGCCACTGAGTTTTGGGGGCAGCTTATTATATGGCAACAGAGAAGACAACCAGGGTCATTACCTGAGCGTGTAAATCGGGTGTGAGCGGTGCCTGAGTCAGAGCTCATGTGAACCACGGGGCAAAAGTCAGGCCTGTCCGGGACGCGGGTGGGGTGAGGAGCCAAGAATTCTGTCTGGCAGAGGTGAGAGCAGAGGCTGATGGAAGCTGTCAAGTTCAGGCTGGTTTGATCTTTTGTCTTAATACTGTTCCCCTCCCACCCTGGCTGGCCCCCAAACGGGACGGACTCTGGGCTTAGAAAAGCAAGCGTTTGGAATCCACTCATGAAAGCAGGACAGAGAAGTAGAGGCGGCTCCTTGGAGCATTTTCCCTGGAGGCGATGGTGCGTGTGTGTGTGTGCGCGTGTGCATGCGTGTGTGTGCCTTTGTGTGTAACTATCAGAGAAGTGTGTCCCCGGGCTCTTCACCTGGAGCCGCAGAATCGTTGTGAAGCCACGATAATCAGCAACAGCCCCTGTGACATCCACCACATGCTGGAGGAATAAGTTCTGTCCTATGTGTAGTTTTAGAGGGAGTTTTGTGTTGCACGTGCACTTAGGCAGCTCATGTGGAGGAGCACACGTGAGCGGTGAAGCTTAGACGGACCTGGGTTCAAATTCCTCAGCCACCAGGAGCTGTGTGATCGTGAGTAAATTTCCTAAACTGGCGAGACTTGGTTTTCCCAGCTGTAAAATGGACGGAATAGGACCCGGTTGTCAAGATGGCTGTATTAAACACTGCTGCACAGAGGAGGTCAACTTCCCTACCTGCCAGTTGTGAGGAAAATCCGTACAGCAGTACCCATTACAGCTATTAGAAAATGGAGAGCCAAATTTGAAGTCTGTTTAGTGGCAGCTCATTTCAGAAGGCGGGCTGCATCCACTCCCTCCGACCCCTGTGGGGGTCTCTCTCTCTGCAAATGTTTTCGGTTGCACAGCATTTTGTTGAGTCCACGGGACTGATATCTGTATCCCCAGTGCCCAAAGCAGTGCTGGGCACACAGGGTGTGCTCAAGAATTACTTGCTGGATAAAGGGAGATGAATAGCCTCAACCCATTTGAAGGAGTAGCCCTCCAGCAGGCCAGAGATGAGCGGAGGCTGTGTTTGAACTTCCGTCGTTCCCGTCCGTAAGTCGGTGCTCACTAAGGGCAGACATCATTGGTGGCCTCATCCATGTTCATCCCCTCCTGCGTCTCTGCTCACAGAATCCCAACTGTGCCCAGAGCACCCAGTGGTGGGGGTGACTGGTCCATACAAATCACGACGACCCTTCGTCTTCCCAGCCTCCTTTGTGGCTAGGAATGTGCGTGGAGCCCATTTTGGCCAATGAGACCAAAGTGGAAGCCTGTTGGTTACGGAAGGGTTTCTGGGAAAGTGTGGGCTTTCTTGGTAAATGGAGGCCAGTGCAGCTGCACCTGTCCTTCCTCCATCCTCCCCTGAAGGTGGATGTGACAGCTGGAGCAGGGGAAGCTGTCTTGTAACCATGAGGAAGAGGCCAAAGAGAACAGCAAAGAAGGTGGCTCAGAAACCTTTTATAACTTCTTGTTATAAAAGGAAAACAATTCCCCAAGTTGGTGTAGTCAGGTTTTCTTTTTTTCTTGTTTTTTAAATTTATTTTTCTATTTCTTTTTCTTAAAAAAATTTTTTTTCATTTCACATTTATTTATTTTGAGAGACAGAAAGAGACAGCATGAGCAGGGGAGGGGCAGAGAGAGAAGGAGACGCAGAATCCAAAGCAGGCTCCAGGCTCCGAGCAAGCGTTCAGCACAGGGCCCGACATGGGGCTGGAACCCACGAACTGTGAGATCATGACCTGAGCAGAAGTCGGATGCTCAGCCAGGCGCCCCAGTCAGGTTTTCTTTTACATGTGGCTGAAGAATGACTGAATGATACACAGCCTGTCAGGTTGAAAATACTGAATCATGTATGACACATGAGTACAAAGGCTTAAAAGAGCCACTACATCTTCCTTGATTGAAGGGGTAAACTGGTAGATTCAGTCCAAGAAACTGAATTTTATAGAAGACTTTGATAAAGAATCTCGGGAGTCATGTGCTCAACTTGTCAATAAAAACAAAAAAATCTGCAACTTTCTTAAAGTGTTGAATGCCTCATTTTCAGAGCAAGAGCTTTCCCCAGGAACTTGTTAGAAATACAGAATCTCAGGGGCGCCTGGGTGGCTCAGTTTGTTGAGCGTCTGACTTCGGCTCAGGTCATGATCTCACAGTTCGTGGGTTCGAGCCCCGCATTGGGCTTTGTGCTGACAGCCAGCTCAGAGCCTGGAGCCTGTTTCAGATTCTGTCTCTCCCTCTCTCTCTGCCCCTCCCTTGCTCACGCTGTCTCTCTCTCTCTCTCAAAAATAAATAAAAAAACATTAAAAAAAAATACAGAATCTCAGGTCTTATCCAGCCTTCTTGGGCTCAGGATCTTAAATTTAACAAGAGCCCAGGGGATGCATACACGTGTTAAAGAGTGGGATGCACTATTCTAGTCTGAGCTAGAATTTCTTGCAAATGCCTTAAAACCACCAATGCCTGGTCTTGGCTCCGATCACCTAGATTATCTGGGAGTGGGCGGGGGGGTCCCACTATTACTTAAACAAAGTTCCAATTGATTTCATTACACCGTGAAGCCTAAAGAAAACCCAAGACAACCCCTTGCCACCCAATAGCCATGTCTTTGGGCAGGTTCCTTATTCTCTTTGAATCCCAACTTATTTATCCATAAAGTGGCCACAAAATGAAGCACTTGCTCATAAGAGTTGCTATGGAGGTTGAGTTAAGGATGTAAAGGACCTCGGGGATGCGCCCCGCACTGCAGCTGCTCAGGAGATGCGGGTTCTCCCAGCCTCGGAGCTGATGCGGATCACCTGGGGTGTGGGCTAGCCGTTCTGACCGCTGTGCACCTGGGGAGACCCATGCGTGCGGTGGGGAGGGCTGGATGGGCACTCCAGGTGATTCTCATCATTAGGCAAATGTGAGGAACATTGCAAAACATGTTAGCTCTTCTCCTTATCCTCTCTTTGCTCTTTATCTGCACCCGTCTTTTCTGGAAAATTTCAAACCTCAGAGAAGTATAATATAATGAATACCACATACCCTTCACTACTACTTACCAAAGTACATTTTACTTTATTTTCACGTATTCTCTCTCTCTCCACACGAGTGGGCGCAGGTGCGCGCGCACACACACACACACACACGATTTTTCTGACTTACCTGAAAGTAAATTGCAGACATTGTGACCTTGATCCCTAAATATGGCTGCAGGTACAGACTGCTGGATCAAACACTACCATCACATCCAAGAAGTTTTATGTGGATTCTATTGCATCACCTTAAATACAATCCATATTTAGATTTTCCCTATGCTCAAATGTTCCTGGTTGTTCCTTTTTGAGGGTCTCACTTCACTGTCTGTTGAAATACCTTTTCCCATGGTTAAGCCTCCCTATCACGGAAGCAAGCTTGACTCTCTGTCCTGTCTCTTTGCTGACCTGCTGGAGGCATCCAGCTTCTTGTCTGCTCCTGAATGTCCTTGAGATGCCTGGAGATGGTGGAAGACAGTTTCCTTTCCAGATCCCTCCCACCCCTATAATGGTCATCGTCTTCTGGAATCTTGCCTGATGGCCAATGAACTTGTGTGATGGGTGGTGCCTGAAATTAGAGATGGAGGGTTCCAGCTTGGGTCTGATCCCCTAGAACAGAGCAGGCTTGCTGCCTCTCTCTCGGCTTCATTTGTGTATCTTCAAACGAAGCCCATGATCATATGGGTCATACTGAGCCTGGGTATGCGACACTTTTTCATCAACGGCTAAGCACACCATCCAGTCCTTGTGCAATTATGTCCCTAGGTTGGCGCTGATGTGGAAAAAGAGACTGGAGCTAATATATGAGGAGACCATAGAACATTCCAGGCCCCGCAGACATGGAGCCGGGAGAGACACAGCCCGCCTGACTGCAGGATCCTAGAGCCACCAAGGATTAGCTGGAGACTACACTTCTCTGAGTCTCAGCGCTCTTGTTTCCAGAAGGGGAGAACATTACAACTTCTTAGGTCTGCTGTGAGGATTTAGTAAAAACCCTCAGTCTAATGTCTGGCACATAGCAGACTTCTGGTTTTGGTGCCGAAGAAAAAATGGAATTTTTGGGCTAACGAGAATGTTCCAGTGAAGGCTGTGTGACACTGTGAATGTATTAAATACCACCGAATCGTACACTTCCAAATGGTTAAAATAGTGAATCTTAGGTTAAGTCAGTTTTACCGTAATCAGAAAGAGAATAGAAATGGAGATGTTCCAGGCCGAAAAGGTGGGTGGGATGTGTGAGAAGCACGTTTCAGACAAAATCATAAGCTTCTGAGAGTGACTGATGAAATACCGTGCAGGACTGAGTCAAGGACAGCCACCACCAGAGACTCTCTCCAGTCCGGGATGGGCTCTCTCACTGGGCATTACGACGTAAGTCATACTTCACTGTAGTATGCATTCAGAGAACCTGAAAGATTTTGTCAAAGACTTTGCTAAACTCAAGACCGAGGTGAAGTCAGCCCAGGCAGAGTTGGAGGAAGGCTTATTCAGTTGAGAGATTGGAGCTACACTGAATTAGCGCAATCTTTCCTGCCTCCTGGGTGTGTGTGTGGAGGGGAAATACCTACAGTCCTGGGAGGCGCACATACCTGAATATTTTATCCGAAGCTCCTCGGGTGATCCTAACATACAGCCGAGGTTGAGCACCCGAGTGAAGCTAAGGTCCTTTGTAGCAAAGGTGTTCCCTGTAGCGAAGCACCACTCCTTGTTCAGAGCCCTTAGAGCCAGCAAGACAAGCCAATGGACCCCTCAAGGGCTTGGCTCTTTTTAAAGGGGGCTGCTTGAAGCAACGTGAGCAGAAATGCAATTAGGCCCGAGAAGAGCACAAATATGTTCACGAGGCTGATCTTTTAACCAGTTTATTGTATTTTTACAATAATAAAAATAAATTAGTCATACACAAAAATAGTTGTCATTTCTGCCGAAGAGAAAACAGACTGTATTTGCTCATATAATTCACCTTCTCCCCCTCGCCTCCTTGAACAATAATTTAAC
Organism: Hyaena hyaena; assembly: GCF_003009895.1. NCBI lineage: Eukaryota > Metazoa > Chordata > Mammalia > Carnivora > Hyaenidae > Hyaena > Hyaena hyaena. The sequence goes on from NW_024080762.1 coordinate 1,829,625, forward strand.
GCTATAAGGGGGACATGATGTCAGTGGAGTATTTATAGTTAGCAGGTTCCTTGCTCCTGGCTAAGCAGGTGTGGGACAGCCCGGTGCCCCGACCTGGGCAGACCCAGCGGACACCCTGGAGGCGTGGTCAGAGCTGTGAAGGAGTCACAGCTCCTTAAGCCCCTCCCAGCCCCTGGCAGCGGACCCTGCCTCACCCACTGCTCTGACCAAGCCTCGCTCGCAACTCAGTGTCAGTGATTCTAAGAAGGAGGCAAGACAGACAGAGGGGATGAAAAAGACCCTCATAATTCCTTCTCCAAATGGGATGAGGAGAGAGCAGATTATACGCGCAAACACAGTGTTTAAGATGGAAAGGTGGAGATCAGACAGACCTGTGTCAGGTACAGGCCAGGGGTAAAAGTCTCTCCCTGAACGAGTTAAAAAGCATAGTAGTTTATGTTCGATCTTAAAACCCAAGGAATTTGGCTAGTCAGTATACTAAATCGTAACTATGAACTTAGAATAACGCATCGTGTAGCACCTTTGCTGGAAGCTGGTTTAGTAGGATCAAATGATTTGCCACAAATGTGGATCGTATATGTAAATAAATACCTATTAGGTCCCTTTAAAATTAACATATTCTATTAATAGAACTATTTTGGTGTAGTGACTCATTCTGCCCATACAGTTCAGAATACACATTTCCTATAAACATCTTGTATTTACAAAGAACAAAATAATAAGTTATAACAAAGTATATCCTTCCGTCAAACTGAACCGGGGGTCAAGGAAGTCGAAGTTCGCTCTTGTGACAGGATGGCTTTCTTCTCGCTGAGGCAAGGGGCTCGCCCTCTGGGAGATGCTGAGAAAGTTGGCTGGAAGTTCCCACCCTCTCGCGGTCACGTTTCTTCCCCAACTGTTACCCACTGAACAGAACCAGGAGGGTCGGATGGTTCTGGGTGGAGAGAATTACTTTGCTCCAGTAAAGGTGCCGCAAAGCGAGGTGAGTTGAGACAGAGAGAAGGTATTTGGAGAGCCCTAGTCTAGTCAACGTACTTCCCCATCAAGGTGTGGGACCCTCCCTGGGTTGGGAACTAGCCATCGGAACGTTGGGTTACTCGTCTACAAAGCAGGACCTTACAGGGAAGCTCTGACCACGTTGCTAGTGGTTCTGAGATACAAGGCCACATTCAGCTCAGGTGAAGGAGGCACCACTGGGTTCAAAATGGTGGACACAGAGATGGGAAGTACGTGTGCCGTGTACTTGCCATCCCAGACCAGGTGAATCACTCAAAGCTGCTCTACCGATGGAGTCACCAAAGCCTAGACTCAGAAGGGACCTTAAAAGTCATACTGCCCGAGCTGAGAGCTTTGAATCCCCTCTCCAGCATCCCTGACAGGTGGCCATTCAGCCTTGTGGGGAGACCTCCCAGTAATGGGAGAGCCCTCTCCCTTCAGGGAGCTCTTGCCTGGGTTCTTCTGCAGGGGCTCAAGTCTGCCTCTCTGCAGCTTTTACCTCCTGGACTTAGGGTCACTCTCCTCACAGTGCTGCCCCATGCCTCTTCTCCAGGCTCCGCGTTCTCTTGACGTCCTCTCCACCGTTTCTAACTGTGTGCACCCCTCCTTAGCACTGGGCATGCTCATCTGAATGTTACACACTACTGATACTCCTCAAGTGTGGCTCCAGCAATCCCAACGTAATGTGGCATGACTCCGACCGATGTTTTCTCCTTATGTAGCCTAAGTATCTCATTTCGGGTTTGTGCGTGTGTGTGGGGGGGTGGGAGTGGGGTCCCAGGGGCGCTTCCATCCCACTTCCTTGACTCACTGAGCTTAGTCAACTGAAACTCTTACATCTCCTCCACCTTGTATTTCTGTAGTTTTGGGTTTTTAAAGTCTACTTATTTATTTTGAGAAAGAGAGAGAGTAAAAGCGGTAGAGAGAGAGGGAGAGAGGGAGAATCCAAGCCCAACATGGAGCTCGAACTCAAGAACCATGAGACCATAACCTGAGCCACCCAGGCGCCCCAGTCTAGTTTTGTTTTTTTAAATCCAAAGGTAGACTTATATTGCTTCCTCATGAATTCCTAAGATCCAGGTTTTGTTCTAGTCTCCCAGATCTCTTTGGATCCTGAGCCTGCCACTGTCACCAATTTCATGTCATTTACCAGTTTTGTCAGTAAGGTGTCCAACTTTCCATCAAAGCCATAAAAAGATGTTTTATATGGCAAGGGTCAGATGTTGCCTTCACCTGCCAGACTGATACAGGTTCTTTCAGGTTTGATTATTCAGCCTGTTTTAAGGAAAAACATATTTCTTTTTATGGCTTATATTTATGCCTTCTACATTAGAAAACCAATATTCAAATTTTAAAATGGCTGTATTTTTTTAAAGAAGGAGAGAGCCACTGGTTTAGAAAGTACTAGTCATATCTGGATTCCTCTCTCTGCCACACAACTTGATGAGGATAAACTTAGCCAGCGTCTCCCATTGTTCACCCCCTTGGTAAGGCCATTTTTTAAAAAAAAAATTTTAAATGTTTATTTAAACATTGAGAGAGAGAGAGAGAGAGAGAGCGAGCAAGCAGGGGAGGGGCAGAGAGGGAGACACAGAATCTGAAGCAGGCTCCAGGCTCTGAGCTGTCAGCATAGAGCCCGATGCGGGGCTTGCACCCACCAACCGCTAGATCATGATCTGAGCAGAAGTTGGACGCTTAACCAACAGGGCCACTCAAGTGCCCCAAGAGATTCTTTTAAAGGAAAATGTCAAATGCTAAAAGACTTTGAGGATAAGCAGATGACACATACTCAAGGAAGAGAAGCAATCACAACATCCTAAGAACCCCAAGTAGAGAGGTAAGGGAAAGGGACAGATGGGGACAGTTCTGAGTACCCCTGCCAGCAGTGTCACTCCTTGAGGGTGGGGACAAGCCTCATTCATCTGATTTCCTCACTAGCATGAGAGCAGTGGCCCGGATGCACCTTTAAAGCACCCAGCTGACTCCCGACTCCACCTAGTGGTCAGGTTGACAAGTTTTCTCTAGTGCGTCTCCTACGCTATTCCTTTTCTCTGGGGAAAAGTCTGAGTCAGGGCGAGGGTGGGAGACTGGAGCGCACTGAATGCCCTTTGCCTGGACTGCAAGGAAAGCACTTTCCTTTTCCAATGAGTGAAAGCAAAACGGCAAAGTCCTTCTGCTTGGAGCTTTGTTGGCTTTTGTGAGAAAAACAGAGAACATCTTTAATCTGTTTAATTTTAAAATTCAGAGCAGGGAACGAGGCGACTCCGTATACAGGAAGAAGAAAAGCAGAATTAAAACGTAACTTTCAGTTCTGCACGTGGCCAGTTAAGAGCTGGTGGATAGTGGGAGAAGGAGGTGCCAAGAAAGGGAAAGAGAGACCTTTCTGCAGGGAGAGTCGTCAAAAAGTGAGCTTTCCTCTGACCCCCACCAGGAACTTTATCACTGGAAACACTGAGGGACCTTATTATGTGTGTTACGCTAAGGGCAATGACATGTAGGTGTTGATATAACAAACCAGGAAATGATCAAAGACTGGATTTCAAAGACCAATAAGCCACTAAAATCCCTGTTCTAGTAATCTATAACCTTTCCAGAGGTAAATGAATTCCAAGAACAGCTCGACTATTTGCTGGAAGAGAAAAAAGCCCATTAGGTTAGGTACTTTTTCTTCCTCAAGACAAAGGACTGACCCATTTGCTTCTACTCAATTCCACCATAGGCAGGATAGCCATTCTCATGGGAAGATCATGGTCTTTTTAAAACTACTCTTAGGTACCATTTGGTAGCCACAGGACAACAGAGAGATGTCAAAGAGACAAAGCCAGCACTGACCCGGCCCAGTCCTGAGAATCTGAGTTGGGAGGGTTCAGGGTGGTCACCTGCCTGATGAAAAAACTGTCGCCCATGTAGGGTGTCCCAGAACCTCTGCGGGGCAGGCCGGATCGCTCAAAGTCTTCCCCTTCAATTTGAGCCGAAATCAGCCTTTCTGCTCTTTCATCCAGGAATCTTGCTCCGCCCTCCAGCACGTAAAGGCCTCCTCGAGGGGACCCTTCCAATCACTGGCTTGTTCCGCAAGGTCTGAGAGCAGCTGCACAAAGGCAACCCTTCTCTTGCGACAAAAAGCAAAAGCAGGCGGTGAGAGGGCCCTGGACAGAAGCCATCCATATGCTTGATGTTTCCGCTCTTGTTTTGCTTGGTGGGCCTGGGAACCGGGGTCTCTGCCCCGGAGCGCACTGCACAAGGTACACTGTGTACAGATGGGGAGACGGGTGTGTTTTGCAAAATGGTGGCTGGGCTCCGCAAGAGAGTAAGACCCAAAGAAAAGCCAGAGAAAATTTCTGAGAGTCCAAGGGCGGTAGTGGGAGCTGAACGCAGTGGGTCAGAGTGGGCTCGCGATACTGTTTCCAAAAACTTTAAGTGAACATCCAATTAGCAGATTTTTGGGTTAAAGGGGCTCATGGGAGAAACTCAATTACTGAGAATCCCGGCTTGCTTTAAAAGGGAAATAGGCCCAGGGCCATGGTACTAAATAAGACAGACTTTCTATAAGCTTACAGTTTGTTTAGCCTGAAATTCTTCTTAATTGGTGAAAGGATATAAAACCCTTGAACAACATGGGTTTGAACGGCATGGGTCCATTTATGCAGAGATTTTTCTTTTCGAGAAATACCGTACAGTACTGTACATGTATTTTTTCTTCCTTGTGATTTTTCTTATCGTTCTTTAAACTTTTTTAAATGTTTATTTAATTTTGGGGGTGGGGAGAGAGAGGGAGAGAGAGAGAGAGAGAGAGAAAACGAGTGGGGGAGGGACAGAGAGAGAAGGAGACACAGAGTCTGAAGCAGGCTCCAGGCTCTGAGCTGTCAGCACAGAGCCTGATGCGGGGCTTGAACCCACGAGCTGTGAGATCACCACCTGAGCTGAAGTTGGACTCGTAACCCACCGGAGCCACCCAGGTGCTGCTCCTCTTGTGATTTTTTTCTTAATGGCATTTACTTTCCTCTAGCTTGCCTTATTGTAAGAATATAGTATATAATACATATGATGTATAAAAATATGTGTTGTGTCATTGGTAAGGTTTCCAGTCAATAATAGGCTGTTAGTAGTTGAGTTTTGGGGGAGTCAAAGGTTATACAGGGATTTTTGCCTGCACAGAGGTGGCTGGCAGCCTAACCCCACTAACTGTTCAAGGGTGAACTATATATACATATTTTTAAATAGACTTTTCAGGTGTTAACCTTTCACTTTGCACTTTTCCCCTCGCAGCCTGAGGCCTCTGGGAACTGCAGAGTCAGGTGAAGGGCATCGGGGAGGAGCCTGACCCTGTGGCTGTCACTGAAGGAGCCGCTCCCTGATGAGCTGTGTGAATGTAGATCTTAGTGCTCTAGTTTGGGATGGTGGATTATAGCTTGTGAGTCACCGTGGGAGGGAGGGATGAGAAGTCAAAATGGAAACCCATAAATCAAACCAGAAAAACCAAAGGGAATCTTTCTAATATAAACACAGGTTTTATGCTGAGATAGGTTAGACTTTCCACTGGGTGATGTGTGGTGAACAGCCCAGAAGAAGCGTCTTCGAAAGGGTGGGGGAGAGCCCAGAGCCACGAAACAGGGGCTCCATGGCCAGAGGGACACCGGTATGCAGTTCCCTTGGGGGGGCACATATTACTGGGGATGCGATCAGAATTTCGGGCATCACCTTCCTACCCCAATGGCTGTCTTGTGTCAAGGACAATCGCATGAAGGATGGGGTTTAACAAAGCCTGTGCAGGGTCCTGTAACTGGGGTCTGTGACTTCGTCAGGGAAGGGGTAAAAAACAGACTTTGGAAACAACCGAGTGCAGTGGATATGGTCCTGACCTTTGGCCAGAGGAAAGAATTCAAAAGCTGGGCTTCGTCTGCTGATCGGGAAATTTCTCAGTCACTTGGTCTGAGAGGAAGCCACGTCCTGCAGACCTAAGGCTTCTGGGCAGGCCTTGGGGTGAGTGTTATGCTCAGATGACAGGGGTCGGACTCGACTCTGCCACCGAACAGGTGAATGTACCTGGCAGGCCAGTTACTTAAACGGAGTCTCAGTTTCCTTGTCAGTAAAATGGGCGTAATGATTCATTCCCCGGCTCCCATGCTGGGGCTTTGTGAGCCGCTAATGATCTAGTACCTGTGAATACACCTGTGAAACAATAAAGCACTATATTGACAGGAGATATTTGTGTCATAAGGCAGGAAAAAGCCTAATGTCTTTGAGAATAAAAATAGGTACCGCCAGGCTGAGGTAACAGTGGGAAGCGGGCGTCTCAGCAAGGCTTGGTGGGGCTGCGGGGTGGGGGCCCCTCTTCTGTCTCTCCGCGGACCCCGAGAGCGCGAAGAGGGCAGCAGTACCGCGGGCGAGGCAGCACCCCGTCGGGGCCCAACCGGTGACTTAGAAAGTGCTGGCGCGGGAGTTGACCTTGACCGAGAGCCACACGCACCCCCCACCGCCGCAGCCCCGCCCCCACCGCTGCTCGATACTCAGCACCTTACCAGGTGCCTGGTTTCCCAAGGAGGGATCATCAGTTTCTGGTGATGCTAAAGCACAGCCGTGGCTTGGCTCCTGGGCACGACGTGTACGCTTTCCCGGAGGCGAGGGTGGTGACCGCGGTGGCGGCGGCGCCGGGCCCCGAGCCCCGGGTGGGGCAGCGGCCGGCCAGGCCCAGCGCTTCCAGACTCCCGACCGCCTTCGGCTGCGGCGCGGGCGCGCGCGGCGTGTTATCTGCTCCCCGGGAAGCCCGCGCGCCGGTTGGCCACGCGCGTGCACGACGCGCAGCAGGCGGTCCGGTAGTAGTTGTAGACGCACAGCCGCGCCTGGACCACCACGTTGCAGTTGTAGTACCTGTCCTTGCAGTTCTCATCTGCGGCGGGAGAGAACACAAAAGGCTCTCTGAGCGCGGAGCAGCCCGGACCGACGGGAAGACAAAGGGCAGCCGACCTGGCTTTCGGTCCCGGTCCGGCTTTCCGACCCAGGGGAGGTGCAGGGTGGGCGAGGAGCTTACGCGGATTTTGCTTTCCTTTGAAACACGGTAACAGAACGGATTGCGGCCTCCCTGCTGCTCACCAGCGCAGGTGCGATTTCCAGGGTTCCCGGCGCGGCCACCTCCCCCTTTCTTTTCTCACCTGCTCCAGAGGTCATCAAGACGCACATTGGTGTTTATTATCCCCGATCCTTTCTTTATACTCAAGCTGTAACTGATGGTGCCCTAATCACTATGCATTTAAACTTTAAAAAATAGAATACAGATTGTATCTATTTCCCTGGCAACTTGCGCAGTGTTGACTGTGTGTGATTCGCTCTGTTTAATGAGTGCTCTAGGGGAGGTCATTTTCATCACTGAATAGTATTCCACTGTACATGCCATACTTGTAGATCCATTTTCCACTGACAGTTGTTTTCAATATTTTAAGACTACAAACACTGCTCCTTTAAAATTAGAAAACATTTAACGTTTATTTATTTTTGAGACAGAAAGAGAGAAAGAGAGAGAGAGAGCAAGTGGGGGAGAGGCAGAGAGAGGGAGACACAGAATCTGAAGACAGGCTCCAGGCTCTGAGCTGTCAGCACAGAGCCTGACGTGGGGCTCGAACCCACAAACCGTCAAATCATGATCTGAGCCGAAGACGGACACTTAACCGACTGAGCCACCCAGGCGCCCCTCTTATCTTTTTAAATGAATTTGAGTGAGTTCTATGTATATTAAGGATTTGACTCTACTTGAATGGTATTTATTTGATTCTTTGATTCAAAGATACTATCAATTGTAAGGTTTAGTAACAGCTCTCTGGAATTAAGTGAAGGATTATAAAAACGTATGTAGATTTCAAAAACCTGGTAATAGCATACATTTGCCCATGTACTTACATACTGTTTTCTTCTTGAGCATGATAATCAAACATGCACCTGAGCCGTCTTTGCCTTCCGAGTCTACACAGATTCCTGGTGTGTGCAACTCTTTGGGATACACTTTGTGTCTCATAACTCTGGCTCACAGCCCAGCCATTTTTAGTACTTTTAGCTCTGACGGTATTAATCTGAGGCCATATGAAAGAACACCGAGGTTTCGCTTACATTTTCTTTTTTGGTAATCTCATAGTTTCCCTTTTTCCTTAACTGAGTTTTCTCTAGTTGGAAACGAAACCTTTTTTTTTTTGGTCCTTGAAAAGACACCATAGACAAGTGGAAAAGACAAAAGCAGACTGGTAAAAAATTTTGATCACGTTATTAGTTAGAAACCTGGAGGAGATGTCTGCCAGCTGACTGACAGCCCTTCAGAACACACGAACTGTTTATATCAATCACTCCTAGTTTGCAAATTGTACAATCAGTTCTTACGGATCTGGTAATTTTGACTGTCTTTAATTATCTTGGGCTGGCCCAAGACAAGCATGCAACTTTATATACACAACTTTTCTTTCCAGTGTTGCATTGCTTTAAAAAGAAAACAATTGGGGCGCCTGGGTGGCTTAGTCGGTTAGGCGTCCGACTTTCGCTTAGGTCATGATCTCGCGGTTCGTGGGTTCGAGCCCCGCGTCGGGCTCTGTGCTGACTGCCAGCTTGGAGCCTGGAGCCTATTTCAGAGTCTGTGTCTCCCTCTCTCTCTGACCCTCCCCTGTTCACGCTGTCTCTCTCTCTCTCCTAGAAATAAACTAAAAAAAAAAGAAAACAATTTACATAACAATTTAGGATCTGCACTTAAATAATATTTTAATTATGTGTCGCTGATGTAAATGAGTTGGTGGAAGAGACATCTAGGTGAACACGTTTGTGCACATGAATCGGCAATGGCATTTCCATCACTATTTCTTCCTCCAGGCTCCTGGCTGGATGTTTTCCTCTCATATTGACTGTGTCACGTTCTAATAAGGAATGTTTCACATTTTCTCACAACCGGTCCTCATTCTCCCTCTTTTCCTTTCTTCCTTTCTTTCGACTTGGGTTATGATGTCTGTGATGGTTAATTTTGTATGTCAACTTTACTGGTGATGGGGAGCCCAGGTTAAACATTATTTCTGGGTGTGTTTCTGGATGAGGTTAGCATTGGAACTGACGGACCCAGTAAAGCGGGTGGCGTCTCCCCAGTGTAGATGGGCCTCACCTAGTGAGGTCTTGAATAGGACATAAAACAGAGAAAGGACGAATTTGCCCCTTTTCTGCCACGCTGCTTGAGCTGGACATTTCACGTCATCGTCTCCTGCTCTCAGACTGAGGGATTCTCGCCATCAGCTCCTCCAGTTCTCAGGCCCTCAGACTCAGATTGAATTACACCAGCAGCTTCCTGAGTCTCCAGTTTGTGACCGCTAGATTGTGGGACTTCTCAGCTTCTACAGTCATGCCAATTATGCATTTCTCCCTCCCTTTCTTTATCTATCAATCATCTATCTGTTTATCTATCACCTGTCTATCATCGATCTATCATCTCTCTATCTATCTATCTATCTATCTATCTATCTATCTATCTATCTAGATCTATCATCTATTCTTCGCCTTCCTACTCACTTATCCATCCATCTATCTATTCTGTTGGTTCCAGTTCTCTAGAGAACCCTAATACAATGTTCTTAACAGAGAAAAGTTTTTAATTTATTATGTTTCTACATTCAGCAATGAGGCCTCTGAGTTTTGGGTCTAGTTTATGAAGGCTTAACCAACTCTGAGATATGTTTTCTTTCCGGCATTTTTACAGTGTGTTTTTTTATGTAAGGATCTTCAATCCATTAAGCATTTATGTTTATAGAAGGCATAAGGCAAGATTTAAAATGTTTTGCTTTGTTTTTCAAATGGGTCTTCAATTATCTGAATACAATGGAGGTCTCCTTTCTGTACTTCCTTAATATTAGGCCTTTATCATACTTCACTCGCTTGGTATAAAGGAATCTGTGTCAGAATTATGTATTATAACATTAATATGCATGTCTCTTCTTGAATCAGTAGTATATAGTTTTAATTTCTGTAGTTTCATAATATGTTCAAGTGTATGATAAGGCAATACATTTGAACATATTATATGCTGAATCTTTTATCCTCTTTATAGCATTGAGTGTTCGTACCCAGGAACAGTTAGCCTCTCTATGCATTCACATTTCCTTTTGTGTTCTATACCAAGGTTTTCTTTTTTTAAAAAAAATTTTAATGTTTATTTATTTTTGAGAGAGAGAGACAGAGAGAGAGTGTGAGTTGGGAGGGACAGAGAGAGAGGGAGACACAGAATCCAGAGCAGGCTCCAGGCTCTGAGCTGTCAGCACAGAGCCTGACACGGGGCTTGAACTCACGAACCGTGAGATCATGACCTGAGCCAAGTCAGACATTTAACCGACTGAGCCACACAGGCAGGCACCCCTCTACCAAGGTTTTCTTATTTTTAATTATTATTTAACATGTTTTTTTAAAAATCGTTTAGACGTCATTTTTTATTAATTTTCTTCCTTGTACTGATTTGTACCTACAATTAAAAGTTGAATTCTCAGTACTTTGACCTTAAACCTATGCTCTGACCATTCATCTTAAACTAGGAAGCTTATCACACTGTAAGGATTTTGACCCCCTGAACTCCATGACCATGCGCAAGGTCATGGAGAGACCTAGATGGGCTTCGCATTTTCATGAGACCTTGATGGAGTTTAAGGAGGATGCATCTCTTCTTCTAGAAAGGAAGCCCTACTTACCAACTTCAGGGACACAGTCCTGAGGGTTACAAGATTCTTTCTCTTCTGGTTTCAGCTGAGGGTAGCAGAGATTGCTTAGGGTCATGTCATCTGACAGGCAGCGCACTTCCCGGACCCGGAAGCCACCCTGGCAGCTCTTTGAACACTGCGCAGCGACAAAAGGAGAGCGTTAGGAGATTTTTGGCAGTCCACTAGCCCAGCACACCGGAGGGGCAGATTTCGGAAGATTTCAAGCATCTTCAAAAGGAGACCAAATACTAAAACAAACTCCTATGTGTCAACCGGCGTCAACAACCATCAACTCATGGCCAGTTGCGTCCCATCTATACCCCAACCACACCCACTCTACAACAGCATTTTTCAAAATGCAGACCAAGGACACCTGCATCCCACTCACGTAAGGAGCTTGTGCAAAATGCAAATTCCTTGGTTAGGGCAGAGCCAGAATCCATCTTTTCAAACAAAATGCTGGTTGATTCTTATGCACACTAAAACGGATGGGACGCCTGGGTGGCTCAGTCAGTTAAGCATCTGACTTCACCTTGGGTCATAATCTCAAGGTTCATGGGTTGGAGCCCTACATTGGGCTCTGTGCAGACCGGTCAGAGCCTGGAGCCCACTTTAGATTCTGTCTCTCTCTCTCTCTCTGCCACTCCCCTACTTGCATTCTGTCTGTCTCTCTTTCAAACATAAATATTTAAAAAACTTATTAAAAAATAAATAAAATTGAGAGTCACTGCTGTGTGGCTTCTTCAGTTTAGAGATGGTCCCAGCCTCTGGCTCCTCCCACCAAGCAGGCCCCAACAGTGACTGTCTAGAGTGGGAATCTACTTGAGGGCTGAGCCCAGTGCCTGGCACATAGGAGGTGGTCTGGCTGTCTATGGGAGGAAAACAGAAGAATGAAGTACTAATGTGATTTTTATCAAGAACGCCACGACTTACCATGCTCCATTCTGTGTTAAACCATTTGGCCCCACAAGGCTTGAGGTGGCAAGACTGCTGGCTGGGGGGCCTCTCCAGGAAGGAGCATTCATAGGGGTCCAGCACTTCAAAGGTGTCTACATTCTTCCTAACACAAATCACCTCCCTCTGTTGGGTCCCACTCCCACATTCGATGGAACACTGGAGAAAAATCAGAGAAGGATGGGTGTCACATGATGGAAAGGGGTCGAGAACGTCAAGGGACCTTTATTTATGAGTGCGTTCCATCATCAGTTCAGTAGGGATGAGCCCAAGGGCACCTGGAAAATACTACTGGATGAGAAGTTGCGGGTGGATTCCAATTTTCCTAACAGCTCTGTGTCTGGAATGGAGAGTGGGTGCCCGGAGTTACCACAGCGCCAGGATCTTGGTGCCCTCTGTGGTGAGATTGAAATGGTTTCTTTTAGATCACCTCTTTAGACGCCCCCTCCCGGGCACACACACAGGAACGCATCCGCCTGTCAATTTGGTTGTGCTCGTCCAGTGGATTCTGACACTTCTCACCGTAAAACAATGAACTAGCATTCTGATTGGCTTGTCAGGTTTCAGTGGGTGGATACTGGGGAAGAATTAGTCTCTCAGAATCCCTACACCTGTGGATGAAGGGCTAAATTAAAATTCTTTGGGATGCATGAACGCGAGAAAATTCCAGACCAGGCACAAGGCCCCCTATGGTCAAATCTTCCCTCCCAACAGGTGGCCAGCAGGAAGTCTTTGACACTGGGGTCTAAGCCTCTTGCTTCCCAGCTCGGTGGGAAGTTTGCAGGGGGTAGTCACACAAAGAGGGCTATGAAATAAGGACACAGGACATCATAGGCATCACCCTCAGCAATTTCCATTTCGTGCACATTTTTTGGGTCGGGGAACACCCACATAAGACCCCAGAGAACAAGTCTCAGTTTGTTTTCCCTATTTCTTTCCACGTTAGTTCATGATTGCTTTGGAGTATATTCAGGTTTTGTCCTTTTCTTTCAAATGCTGCAGACAATGACAGCTCTGGAGGCAGGGGACGAGTGGCCAGGCTGCCAGGCAAAGGTCTGGCCTCCTCGGCAGGAGAAGGGAGTGTGAGTGCTAAGGCAGGGTGGAACAGGAGACGTGGAAACTTGTCCAGACATCATCACTAAAAAGCTCTGTGTCTTCAGCCAAGATATTGCGCTTCCCCATGGCTCTCCTGGCCCACTTGCAAAGTGGGGGTTTGGAAACCCAATCAGAAAGACCGCCCCCCCCACCCCCCAACTGCTCTGAGGGTCTGTGTCTGTACTGAGTGCCTGGCAGAATAGCAGAGTACAAACCTTGACCAAAACCTGAGTTATTCGATGCTATTTTTAGAACGTTCTTGAAGAGATTAGATAATGAAGGGAGAAGGAGCACATGGCTCTGCCTGCCAGCCTCAAGGCCCAGAGGTGGCAGAAAATGTGTGTTAGGAACAAGTGAATGCATGTGTGTCTGGAGGGGAGGCGTATATGTGTGTATGTATCAAATGGCACTTGAAAACAGGAAAGGACAGTCATCCTTGGTGGAACAGAATTGATGGGGGATATTAGAATGGTGAAAGGTAGATGAGACTAAACTGAAGAAGCACATCATAGTTCAAAATGCACATAGAGGAGGGTGCCTAGCAATGAGGAGAGTTCAGTGCTTCGGGTGAAAAGGAATATGAGGAGCAGGAGAGAGGAGTCAAGACAGTGAGAGAATGGCCAGCTAAGGTACTGACCAGGCACAGCCGGACTGTGCCCGGGAGCCTGACAGTAAAGGCATCCGCCCCTACTGTCAAAGGGCAGAGTGAAGACATTTTCAGATATTCAATGGCCCAGAAACTTACCGCTCATGATCTTATTTGAAAGACTTACTGGGTAGTGGTCTCTCACAAGATAAAAAAGGACCAGGAAGGACATAAAGTAGAAGCTGGCAAAAGCTATTGCTAATAATGGATACAGGGGTTTCCAGGGATGATGAAAATGTTCTGGAGTTAGACAGTGGTGGTGGCTGTACAGTTTTGTGGGTATACTAAAAACCACTGGATGGTATACTTTTAAAAAGGGTGAATTCTGGGGCGCCTGGGTGGCTCAGTCAGTTGGGCATGAGACTTCGGCTCAGCTCTTAATCTTGCAATTGGTGAGTTTGAGCCCCATGTCGGGCTCTGTGCTGACAGCTCAGAGCCTGAAACCTGCTTCCGATTCTGTGTCTCCCTCTCTCTCTGCCCCTCCTCCATTCATTCTGTTTCTCTCTCTCTCAAAAAGGAATAAACATCATATAATTTTAAAAGGGTGAATTTTATGGTATGTGAATTATATTTCAATGAAAAGATAACCTTTGTGGGGAGAAAGCTATTTTTAAACCTATATTTTCTATATTTTTCAGTATTTTCTATAAAATTAGTTAACACTAATATGGAACGAGATCCAGATCATCTCAAGATCTTTTGGGGGATATGGTGGATTGAGAAAGTGGAGCTAAATAAATGGAGACTTAAGGCTTCTGTTTTCTCTTGGGGGAAGATGTAGTTACAGATAAATTAACACAGATAGAAACATGAAACTAAAACTGCTAAATATTTTAAAGTTATCACTAAATGATTAAAAATAGAATTTATATCTTCCAAAATGTTAGAGGGAAAAATGGAATTAAAGAAACCTAATCAATGCAAATGTGCAGAAAGGAAAGAAGAGACAGACCTAGAAAGCATGGCAATAACCTAAATAGGAAACATAAGTTAAGATGATAGCAGGGAAAGTTCAAACATGTAACCAATTACAATACATGTGAATGGTTAAAATTTAACTCTTAAAAAATAGAGACTTGCTGGGGGCGCCTTGGTGACTCAGCTAGTTAAGTGTCTGACCCTTGGTTTCAGCTCAGGTTGTGATCTCACTGTTCTTGAGATCCACTGTCAGCATGGAGCCTGCTTGGGATTCTCTCGATCCCTGCCCCTCCCCCACTCATGCTTGTTCTTTCTCAAAATAAACAAACATTAAAAAAGCCCCAAACCAAACCAAACTACAGAGACTTGCAGATTGCATAAAAATAAAGACAAGAATAGGGGCACATGGGTGGCTCAGTCGGTTTAGCGTCCGACTTCAGCTCAGGTCATGATCTCACGGTTCATGGGTTTGAGCCCCGCATCAGGCTCTGTGCAGACAGCTAGCTCAGAGTCTGAAGCCTACTTCAGATTCTGTGTCTCCCTCTCTCTCTGACCCTCCCCTGTTCACGCTGTCTCTCTCTCTCTCAGAAAGAAGTAAAAACACTTAAAAAATTTAAATAAAGACAAGAATAGACCTGCGTTCAAAAAACAAACAAGCAAACAAAAAAACATACCTTGAAAAAGTACATAAGAAGTTGACAAAGATACACCAGGTGAAATTCAACAATGAGAAATGAGAGTAATGCAAATATCAGGTAAAACATAATTCATGGAGAAAAGCATAGAAGAGAAAGTGGTATTTAATAGGGATAACTACTTCCACTGAGCAGTGGGAGCGATTATGTGTGTTTGCACACCTGAAGAATCCCTGCAGATGTACATTGGTGGAGAGATGTCTGCTCAGATGCCAGTGAAACTAAATCCAGACAGACAGGCAGACAAGAAGGTTGTTCCCAATGGGTAGAGACTGTGAAAGACACCCCCTAGAACAAAGACAATCTACAGGTGAAGTAAACCCAGAATTGGCAGGGAAGATAGGAAATATCTGCGTATCAATCTAGTCACTGATCTAGATACTGGTGGAGTACCTGATGAGTCGGAGTTGGGCTACTTTGGTTCCTGGTAGAAAAGAGACTCCGTAAGCTTGACAGGTCTCATTCTCTTGGACTGGCCTCCTCCACAAGCCTCCACAAGGCCACTGCTAACACTTGTGCTCACAACTTCCCAGGAGTCTCTTCCCTCAAGGCTACACTGAAAGTCCCAGAGAAAAACTGTGGCTTGGCTTGGGTTACATGTCCACCCTGGACAATTCACTGTGACCAGACTGGTGGGGTGTTCCAGATGCAACTATCATTGAAACCACATGGATGGAAGCATCGTTTATTTTTATTTTTGTTTCAATAAATAAGCACGCTCTAGTTCATTTTCTCTGGGGGGAGAACATCAGATTCCCAGGGTTGGCAGGTGCCAGCAGGCTCCAACATCCTTATAAATCCAGAATGAAAACCTTGTCACATTCAATCATGTCTTGACCCTGTTGGATGACAGGGCAATAAATTCTGTTTCTGATCTTGGCAGAAACAAACACTGCCTTCACCCAGATTCACATCAGTCTCAGTTCTCTGAGTAGACCAGGAGTCAACAGGAGACTTGCCAGCTAAAAGGACCCTGAGTCCTTGTCCCCTCTCCTCTTGGGAGACTGGAAGACATTCAAGTTGAATTGTGCTGCCCATCCTCACCGTGCGAAACCTGTTACAATTTCCCATCGGGCTCTTTTCATTGCCTTGGTATCTGTGGGTACCCCGCGTAACACAGCCCCTTCTGAATGATCTTTTGGGATTCAGGTCCCAGGTTCTAAGTGTTTTGCTATCAATAATGACGTAGAGATAGGTGGAGGACAAAATTATAACCATAGGGAAAAGGGAACTACTATTTATTAGTCGGGATCAGTTATCAGGTGTTATCTGCCTCTGATACCCACTCGGGTAGCACTGGAAGTACTTGGCTTCTCTTTCTTTCTTTCTGACTTTTCTGTATTTTACAGTTTGTATTATAAAAACATGAAAGGAAATTTGAGAAGAAAACATTTCCCCATGTTGTTCATTATAAAATCCCCTTCTCTGAAGCGGATGAGATGACGTTCATGTGTTTTCATATTCTGGTTTTCACTTGCCACTATATCATGTGTACCTTCTACGTCTCCCTAATTATCACTGTTGCTGTTACATAATATTTTAATGAGTTATGATATACCGTAATATCCCTACGTGCCCTGCTGTCATGAACACCTCTGTTAAAAAAAGCCTTTTTTCCCCCTTCTGTTAATTATTTCCTTAAAATGAATCCCCAGAAGTGGAGTGACCAGTTAAGGCAAATGAGCATTTTCATGGTTCTTGACTTTTATTGCCAAATTGCTTTCCAAAGGGGTTGTATCAGCTTACAAGGACAGGGCAGTCCATTTTTTTCAGGGTCTGTTTTTAAACCTACTTAAAAGAAATACAATTCTATATGGAGCCAGAGGTCCTGATAATGTATAAATCATGATTATCAGCCAAAAAGTCCTTGGAGAAGCAGCCATCCCTGAGAGCCAGATGCTAAGTGGCCCAAGAACTCAAAATACTAGTGTTAATCATAACGGGGTAGTAAGAAGGAATGATCCTTTCCACATTTGCTTAGGGAGCTTGTGTTTAATTTTGGAACACTGAGGGGAAAAAAAAGTAATCAATCAATGAAGTTGCTTTCTTAAAGTATTTGGTATTATCTGTTCTTTATAGGGAACAACCTCAACTTTTCTACATGAGCTTCTCTTTCCCCCTCAGTTACTGAGGCATCATTGACAAATAAAACTGTAATATATTTAAAATGTACTAGTGATGGTTTGATGTACATATGCGTTGGGAAAGGATTTCCACAATCAAGTTAATCAACACCTCTATCGCCTCCCATATTTACCCCTTTTGTGTGTGAGAACACTTCTATTGTACTCTCTTAACAAATTTTGATGATACAATATTATCAGTTATCCTCACCATGTTATATATTAGAGCCTCAGAATTTTTTCTCCTTATAATTGAAAGATTGTACTCTTCTACCCACTTTTCTCTATCTTCCCTACCTGCTCCCACCCCCTCTCCCACAGATCCTGGCAACCACCATTCTGCTGTTTCTCCGAGTTCCAGTTTTTTTCAGATTCCACATGTAAGTGACACCATGCGGTGTTTGTCTTTCTCTGTCTGATCTATTAAATGTCCTTCAGGGCTACCCATGTCGTAACCAAGGGCAGTGTTTCCTTCTTTTTTTATGGGTGAATAGTATACATATTACACCAATTACATGTATTACATCTTTACTCATCCACGTATCAACAGACACTTAGGTTATTTCCAGGCGTTGGCTATGGTGTATAATGCTGCTATGAACATGGGGATGCAGATATCTCTTCCAGACACTGCTTTTGTTTCCTTTGGATATATCCCCACAAGTAGGATTGCTGGATCCTACCTATTTGTGCTTCTGACACTCCATACAGAAACAGACAAAACTGACTTTACTGACAACAATAATGGCAGCAGCATCTGCGATGTAGTGTGCATTTTTTCGTACGCAGGCACGGTGCTGCATTCTTAATACACATTACTTCATTTCTTCTAAACATAACCTTATACAGTGCAGTCATTCGCAGCATTTGTAGACAAAGAAGACATGCGAGACCATACGCTCCTGAGGCAGGGATAGTTGTTTTGTTCATCGATGTATTCCATGTGCTTAGAAAAACACATAGTAGGTCCTCAAGAAACACTGCTGACTGAATGAGGCTCCAAGAGCATAAGTAGCTTCTTCAGGGACATGGGTGGCACTGCTAGGATTCAAACCCAGGATGCCTGGGCTGCCTCGGGTCCTGTTCCTGACCCCTCTGCTATAGATGCTCTTATCAGAGACAGACAAACACAGCCGGTTCTGGCCACTCACCTGACTCCAGCTCCCCGCAAACCACTCCACCTTGCCTGTGCAGGGTCCGTTGTCACACGGGGTGGCCTCCGCCGGCCGGTTGTTCCCACAGCCCTCCAGGGGCAGGCTGCTGACGTGGTTGGTCATGCACACCACTGAGCGTGTCCGCACTCCAGCCCCACACTCCGCTGAGCACTGAGAGACAGGAGATAGTTCCATTAGAGGGGAGACCCCTACCGGCTCTGAAGCCACTTTCAAATGATGCGAAGGAGGACTGAACGTCTCCTTTCCCTACCAACTCTTTCCCCTCAGAGTCTCTGATCACTTTTCCCGCATCGCCTACTCCATTATAGGATATCAGTATGGCAACTCCCCATCTTAGATTTTCTGGGACCGTCTTCTTTCCAAATATCCTGTCCCACTCTTGTGATTCATATGCTTACACACTTGTCAGACTCTCTGTCTTGGCTTTTGTTTTTGAAAATATATCCAGTAGCAGAAGAAGGAGGGCATGAACACTTGGGCCTATGTCAACCTGCTGGTAGCCGCGTCTGGGTGAGTCTGGGGAGGCTGGGGAAGTGAGGTATGTCCCCTCATCATTGCTGCCTGATATTAAGTCCCTGAAGGCCACAGCCGGGACAATGTTAGGAGACAGCTCGGTATAGAGGGAGAGCTTGGCCTGGAAACCAGGCACATCGATGTTAATATCTCTACTAGCTGGGTGGCCTGGGGCAAGTGACCCAGTCCGTCACATGTTTGGCGTACTCACCTGGACAGCTGGCATAGGACAGGTAATGAATGATGTGCTCTGCGTATAGCAGATGTTAAAAAAATGGTTATGAGGGGCTTTAAAGGGTCAAGTCTTATATTTCCACTCTAAAAATACAGAAACTGAGGTAAGGTCTTCACGTAAAGCCACATAACCACCAGTCATTTGTCTCTTATAAGCACACTGTTCTCATCTGGCACATGAGTAAACACATTCCTGGGCCATACCCCAAAACTCAAATAGCGTTCTCCATCTGTCTTGAAATACTTAGGAATGCGGCCTTACTTTGCTTCTCATCCTATATGTGCAGACACTTTCTGGACCTCTTTGTCCGAGTTATTCCTCAGATACCTCAAGCCTAACATGTAAAACAATGAAACTCCGCCTTCACCACCTACCCATTGCTACTCCTGGTTTTCCCAGTTGTGCTCAAATTTCTACCAGGATTCAAAAGTTGACTGTTCTTCTGAGTTCCTGCTACCAACATCTAGCCAACCATCAGGTCTCACAGATTCTGGTTTAACCACATTTTTTCTTGTCGTCTTCCTTTCTGCTCCCCATTCCCAGATTCCCACTGCTGATATTCTTCCCCTGGACTGTGGTCACAGGTTGTTGCTCACTCTCACTGCCTTTTCTAATCTGTTGGGCTTCCAGGTGTCGGGAATGCCATGCTGAAAGTCCCTCTGATGCCGTCCCATTCCGACATGGATTTCCCCACCTGACATTAAAGCTTTCCTAGAAGATGATCTCAGTCAGCCTCAATCTTCTAGGCTAATTTTCCATTAAACTTCCCATTATTCTACCCCACACACCTCATGCTGGACAGAGCCCAGGTCCTCCAGTCGCCCATTACATGAAGAGCTCACCGGGCTTTGGCCAGGCCGTTCCTCCTATCTCCCTAGAGCAATCTTCCCCTTCACCAGGACACACCCAAATCTGTTAAGGCTCAGCTCAATGCCATCTACTCCGTGAAAACTCCCTGCTCTGCCCGATTCAATAATCTCCAGCCTCGGAATTCTCAAGGCACACACTCTGCATTCTACTGTCTTCCTCTACTGTTAACGTATGTCCTACTGCATTCTTTCCTTTATAGAAGTAGACTCAGTGAAGGAAAGGACAATTGAATCATCTTTAATTCCTTCTCAGGTCAGCACCTAACCTATGGGCAAATCCATGAATATCAGTTGAAGAAATGAATACAGACTTGGGTCCTTCCTTGCTCATTTCACTTCTGTAACCAGCACCTTCCAACCCTGAAAGTGGCCCTTCAGAGCATAACCAAAGCCCGTTCTAAGGGTTTCTGCTGGGTCTTCCCTTAAAAGCAGAGTCCATGTTTTTTGGTTTGTTTTATTAACAATACTATTTAAAAAAATAAGCAAAAGTGAGTGATTTAAATAAAATTTAAGACAAGAAAAAAAACCCAACCCTGTTTCCTTCTCAAAATTTTCATTTTAATTTTTTGTACATTGCTGTCTAGTCTTGCAAAGTCACAGCCCAGGATGAATACTGGGCTGGGCCTGACTCCCCAGGGAGGAAACTCTTTGGAGCCTGAAGGGGATTAGAACATGCCACCCCAAAATATATTGCTTTGACCTACTTTTAACTGAAGGTGATTGAGAAACATCAGGTCCAGGAAGGGCTCTCTGCCCTCCCCCTGCCTGCCTAAAAGCAGTACATAAATTTCCTGTGAGAAATTTCTGCCTAGTACCAGGAAGTAAATGCACTTTTTTTTTTTTTTTTTTGAAGGAGGGTATAGAGAGAGAGGGAGAGAAAAAGTCTTAATCAGGCTCCATGCCCAAAGTGGAGCCCAACAAGGGGCTCGATCTCATGACCCTGAGATCATGACCTGAGTTGAAACCAAAAGTCAACACCCAACCAACCAAGCCACCCAGGTGACCTCAAGAGGACATTTTTATAATTGCAGTTGGGGAGCTTATGCCAAAAGGCTCTAAACAAACTTTACTAAAATAACTCTTGTCTTCCATTAGTTTCCTCTTTATATTTTTCAGCCATTTCCCTATAATTTACTGCCCTAGAAGCCCCAACCCCTTTCCTGGGTCTAGTCACTTCTTCAAAATTTACCACTCTTTGTTAAAATGGTATATAAGCTCTCAAGTCTAGCTGCTTCTTTGGGATTTTTCACTTCTTTCCTATTAGGCTCCCTATGCCATGTAAAAAAAAAAATAACAGTAAATAAAATTTGATGGCTTTTCTCCTGTTAATCTGGCTTTTGTTAGTTTAATTTGCAGGTTTCCAGTGAAGAACTTAAGAGGGTAGAGGAGAAGTTTTTTTCCCCTCTCCAGCCTTATAAATGCTTTGTGTGACTTGTACTCTATCTGCATTGTTACTGGGAATTTGAGCCAACAAGTCAGTCCCTTTTACAAAAAAGAAAATCTTTTGTTCCAGTAATTGGAATATTCTAGCCTAAAAGGTTTTTTTTTTTTTTGCTTCAGCTGTACATTATCTTGTCTCTTTCTCAGCTTTAAACACTCAAGATAGTTAAATCCTCCTGAAGAATACAAGGTGAATGGAATCTAAGTTATTTTCTTGTTTCAAACCCTAAGAATATTTCTTTCCACGTAGTTTCCATTTGACTCACTCAATTTCTGCTTTCCAAACTAAGTAATATACAGGCATCTGGGAAAATGTCCTCAGACCCCCATGTGCTTAATTTAAAAGAATGTTAAGGGTCAAGCCAAGTGTCCGATTCGAGAACATTACAGGGATGAGCCCTGTAGAAGCACTTCTCTTTATTACACAACTGCAGCGAAAAGCATAGCACATTTCAACTTGAAAGTAGCTACCCACACCAGACCTGGCTCAGGAGCCTCTCAGCAGGAGGAATGAGGGGGAACCATGGACCTCTACCAGGAAGCACAGACTGTCCTTCAACTTGAGGCACCGAAACACACCCACTCACTGTCCTTGCAGGATGTGCCTAAAAAGGCCAGATCATCTTTGTAGTCAGAAATGGACCTGACTCCTCAGAGAACTTCTGGGCTGATAAAACAGAGATGCACGAAATTTGTAAGCAACCCTGTGGTGAGATTTTTCTTCTCTCTCCGGCTACAGCTGAAATGCTAACTTTGGCCCAACTGGTCCTTGAGGGACTCAGAGGTCCTAATGGCTATTCCTGAACTCTAGGTTCGTGTATCATCTTCCCTGATTAAGTAACCAAAAGCTCAATGTCTTATTTCTTCTCTTGGAAAACATCCTTAGATGTGAGGATGGTGGACTTAGAAAAAACATTTTTTTTCTGTTGTGACTAAATATTGCATGTGTATTTAAACTCGTCACTGAAGTTCACTTTTTAAATTAAAAAGTAAATGATGCCTATGTCTCATAAGGTCCACCCTCAATTAAAAGTAGCTGCAAGGATATTTAAAAAATTGTTTTAATGTTTTATTTATTTCTGAGAGGGAGACAGCGTGAGCAGGGGAGGGTCAGAGAGAGAGGGAGGTACAGAATCTGAAACAGGCTCCAGGCTCTGAGCTGGCTGTCAGCACAGAGCCCGACGTGGGGCTCAAACCCACGAACTGTGAGATCATGACTTGAGCTGAAGTAGGACGCTTAACCAACTGAGCGCCCAGGCGCCCCTGCAAGGATATTTTTTAAGGTGAGTCACTGAGTCAGAAAAACTATATAATCCCTGGAAGTTTAGGAGAAGATTCAGATGGGAGTTTACAACCTCAATTCAATTAGGTAGAGATTAACTATCTTTATTTGAAATTGGGCAATAAGATGTGTTCTGGATCCTTTAATAAGTGTTTGTAAACTTCAATCATATTTTCCTCTAATCTCTCCCACTTGAGCTAATTAAATGGAAGCTGTATCTCATTTATGCCTGGCATTATTAAGTGCTCAACACATCTTTCTTCCAGTTGTAGAAAAATTGCATAGTTAACACTAAGGCTTAACAGGGTTGATTTTTACACGAGGCCACTACTCACATGTGAAAGACTGCCACCAGCTGGTCATTCCTGGGGTCTGATCCTTTTTGTGAGGCTACGTGGTGACTCAAAAGCCTGCTCCACGGTACCAATCTCATCTAGGTTATGGTTTCAAGTATGTTATTCCTTAATGCTCATTCAGCAATGTTCCCAATGAGGTAACAGGGTCAGAGGACAGCTTGCTCGAGGTGTAATAAGAATTAAGTCCTTGCAGAAGTAACGCCACAGTCAACGCACTTTCCTTAAAGCCAAATGCACCCCCCTCCCACTCATCTACTCCAAACACAAACATTCAGGACTAAGGATATGTTCTAGGGGTAGATGAAGCGAGATTTCTTACAACATAGCACTAAGCTCACATGGCTTAAAACATCTTTCCGAAAAAGAACGAAAAAGTTCTCCTAACAGAAGAATGAAGTGGCCATCCCTTCCTCCATTTAGAATTTTAAGGCAAGAGTTAGATCCATCAAGTACTTATGTTAAAATGCAAAGTAAATTTACATTAAAGGGAAATTTACAAGTCTGTGTTGGAAGGGAAATAAAGAATAGAGGTGGATTCAGCTATAGTAAGCAAACAATAGCTTAGTCTAATTAAAAGTCATTAAAAGGTTTCTAATACCACAGCATGTTTATAATTAATACATATGTGAAAAAGGAAGGTTACCAAAATATACATATATAGTATTATGATTTGTATCTTTCAAATATGAGTGAGTACAAAAAAGCTATGTATAAGGGATGTCTGGGTGGCTTAGTTGGTTAAGCTTTTGACTTTATTTCAGTTCAGGTCACACTCTCATGGTTGAGAGATAGAGCACTGCATTGGGCTCCACGCTAAGCAAGGAACCTGTTTAAGATTCTCTCTCTCTCTCAAAAAAAGAAATTTCTCTATCTTTTCCCCTCTCCCCTGCTTGAATGCTCTTTATCTCTCTCTCTCTCTCTCAAATAAAAAAAAAAAGTGGGGCGCCTGGGTGGCTCAGTTGGTTAAGCGTCCTACTTTGGCTCAGGTCATGATCTCACGGTTTGTGAGTTCGAGCCCCGTGTTGGGCTCTGTGCTGACGGCTCAGCCTGCTTTGGATCCTGTGTCTCCCTCTCTCTCTGCCCCTCCCCTTCTCATGCTCTGTCTCTCTCCGTCTGTCAATAATAAAAATGTTTTTTTTTTAAAAAAGCTATGTATGTAAAATATGTATGAGTAGAAAGAAGCTTGACATATAGTTTACAAATCTTAAATTATTATCTGCTAGTGAAGAGATTATTGGTATACTTTTCTGATTTTTAAAATATTTTTTTATAATAGTATATGTTACTTTATGACCAGAAAAAGTGTTAGAATGTTATTATTTTTTATACATAACTATATTAGTTCTTTAATTGGAAATGCGTATTGTTTTTTTAAAGCTGATTTATTTTTGAGAGAGAGAGCACACATGTGTGAGGGGGGAGGGGCAGAGAGAGAGGAAGAGAGAGAATCCCAAGCAGGCTCCACACTGTCAGTGAAGAGCTAGACACGGGGCTCGATCCCACAGACCTTGAGATCATGGCCTAAGCTGAAATCAAGAGTCAGATGCTCAACTGACTGAGCCACCCAGGACCCTGGAAATCCACATAATTTAAGGAAAAAATTCTGTGAGAGAAAACGTTTGCAAATACACACTGAAATATAGAAAATGGCATTTTTACTATTTTATGAAGTAGAGATAAGCTATTAAGGGTGTAGTCCTATATGAACTATGATGAAGGGGTGCCTGGGTGGCATACTCTCTCTCTCAACACAAATAAATAAACATTAAAAAAAGGAATGATGATTAAATATTTTAGATTACATATTTTAAATGCATTATAAACTCAGTTGTCTTGCAATGTCTATTTTTGCATATAGCCTTTTATTAATTACATGGTTTTGTGTAAATAATTTTTAAAAAATGTTTATTTGTTTTGGAGAGAGAAACAGAGCATGAGCAGGGGAAGGGCAGAGAGAGAGAGGGAGACACAGAATCTGAAGCAGGCTCCGGGCTCTTAGCTGTCAGCACAGAGCCTGATGTCACGCTTGAACCCACAGACCGTGAGATCATGACCTGAGCCGAAGTCAGACGCTTAACTGACTGAGCCACCCAGGTGCCCTGTAAATAATTTTCTTTATATTCTAGAATAATGATTGATGAAGATGAAGCATTTACTGAGAAAATAATTTCAGCTATTTTAGCCTTTACACAGCATTCTAAAACTTTCACTTACTCTAGGGAATGTGAACATCCAGAAAAATTTCTAAGTTTCCAGTCTGTTTGGACATATAAGTCATCACAGTCTTCATGAGATTACATATAATGGATTACGGATTGAAAGAATTTAAGTGCTCCAGACTTCAAACTATTTTGTTCCTTTGTTTCCTAACTTAAGTTGGTATCATAAATTCTGTGTTTGTATCATAAACTTTTATATGATAGGACACAGATATTTTAGCTTAAGGTTTTATGTACATTTGACACAAATTACTTTCATCCAACATTATTTTAAAAAGTCTTCCCCACAGAAAAATGAAAGCCCAGCATCATTCTTTTTATTCACCTGCTTGTGCACTAAATTCACCAAGTTTACTCTGAACAAAAATGAGTTTTGGGATGGCTAGAAACCCACTATTACATTCACGATTTAATATTCATGTGGGGTGCGAAGGAGTGCTAATTCTTTCACACCCACTGCTTCCTCTTGGAGCACCTCGGCCTTTGTATATGGATAGAAAGCCTGAGAGAGGTTACCACTGGGCCTTTCCCCCCAAAGTCAGTAATTTCTAGTAATTCCAGTAATTTCTAGAAAGTCTAGTGATTTCTAGTAAGTCTCATCAATTTCTAGTAATTCTAGTAATCTATCTGGTGGTTTGTCTTCGCGGTGTTGGGGCGCCTGGTAACATGCAGACCCCGGCGGGGTTCCAGGCCCCGAGTGCGGCCGCCACGCTCACCCTGTCGCCCCACTCGGTGAGGAACCAGCTCTTCGCGCAGGGCCCCATGTCGCAGTTCTCAATGTCGTTGGGCCGCAGCTTCATGTTGCACTCCTCATCGTCAACCACGTCCCCGATGTTGCTCACACACTTCACGTCCCGGGTCCTCTGTCCCACCCCGCAGGGGACCGAGCACTGAAACACAGCAAGATCACGTCGGTGGAATGGGCCGTGTTCCCTCCGGGGGCATCTCCAGCGGTGACGGCCGCATCCTGGGGTCACCTGCCACCTGAGCAGAGGACCCACTGTGTGGCCGAGGCCCTCTCCCCGCCCCCCACCATGCAGTGCTATCTGGGGGAGGGGGATCCCAGCCCTGAAAACTTCCAAGTTCCTTCTCTAAGACCTTCCCGAATGCCTTGCCTACTTGGCTGCTCTGGGCCTCCGTTCTGTCGTCTGTAAAACAGAGGTGAAGGTTGGAAGGCCCGGGCTTCTCAGGACACAGGAGAGAGGTGAGACTCCTGGGCACGTGACTCCCTCGGCCTCACCCTTCAAGCCGGCTGTGGGTGATGGGAACTCACTAGCCTTGACTCTCTCAAGCCAGCGGGCTGTTGTATGGGTTGCAGAGGAGCCCTTCCAGAACCAGTCGGGACGGGTTCCCTGCGGGAGACCTCGGGGCTGTCCTGAGTTAGGTCTCGGGGTGGGGATGGCCGTGAGCGGCACAGGGGAGCCCGGAGCAGGCTGCGCCTACCGAGGTCCAGTCTGTGCGGATCTGCCACTCGCTGCAGATCTTGAGCTGGCAGGTGCTGGTGGTCTCGGGCTTCTCCAGGTGCTGGCAGCGGTATGGCTGCACCGTGAGGCTGCGGTTGGCGTACACCTGGCGGCACAGAACCTGGCGGTGCTGCATGCCCAGGCCGCAGGTCTTGCTGCACTCGGACCACTCTCCGATGTCCCAGCTAGCTCAGGAATGACAGAGAGCGACAGCGACGGGTCAGCGTCACCCGCAGGGAGAGAGCGAGACCCTGAGCCCGCCAGCGCGCAGCCGTCAGAATCCCCCTGGGCAGGCTCATCCCAGAACATTCTTAGTGGCCTGCCAAGGGCCGTTGGACTCTGTCCAGGAAACTACCCCACTCTGGAACTTAGAAATCTAATTCCGGCACCTCCTCTTTTTTTTTTTTTTCTACTTGCGTGTCAGTTTCACGATCCTCTCCTGTCACCCTGCTTTGTCATTCAGTTAAATAAGACATCGGCACATGCTCATTACCTATGGGAATGTATCTGTTCCTTTGAAAATTATGTTTGCACCCTTCTTAGGAACCTTTCCCTTCTGCAAGTGTCCTCTTCATCATTCAATAACCAGCCCAGGACCTCTCCTGAGACTCTTTACCTGACTCCTCGTGGCTGGCGTCTTTACGACTCTCATTGTTCTGTGTACACAGCTCACCTACCACGCCAACCACGCTGGACTGTAATTCTCTGCCTCCCTCTTTCCTTTCCCTGAGGCGTAATTGCTCCCAATTACCGAAGGCTGGGCTTCCCTGGTGAGTGCTGGCTGCTAAGGGCTACAGGCTCCCGCGAGCACCCGAGATGGGTGTGCTTGCTGAACAGACTGCAGTTCATGCGCAGACCAAGTCTCAGGTTTCTAAGTCAGAGGCACACAGATTTAAAAAATCTGGATCGCATCTGCTCCTACGGTCCTATGCACGAGCAAGCAGAGGTGACCCGACAAAGGCCGCCTGCACAGAGAGGCCATCTTACAAGGCTGGGCAAGGGAAGATGTTGCAGGGCTCCTCTTCGGGGGTCGGCTTCATGCTGGAGTCGCAGTAGCTCTCGGGAACCTCTTCGTGGGTGTTTCTGTGTACGCAGCGAAAGATCGGGAACTGAGACCCTGCAAGCACAAGGAGCACTTCTGAGGGACAGTCCCACACACCTGTATGGTGGGCTCTGGTGGAGACGCACAGAAGAACCCAGGTACTGGTGAAGAGAGGCCAGAGAGAACAATCCCCACCCACCCACACGGGCTGCCAGGCACGTGGGTGCAAAGAGGGTTAGGAATAGTTCCTGCCCTCAAAGAGCTTATGATCTCTTTGTGGACACGGCTGGAAAGTGCTGCAGGCAGATAAAAATAAGTTTCCTAACAGTTCAAGAGAGCACTATGCAGGCGAGTGATGGTGAGCGCTAGTCATAACTGTTCGCAGGCTTTCTGGAGACATCACAGAAAGAGGGTCCCAGAAGCTGTAGCTGGATCCTAGAGGGCAGTTGGGTTTGGGCAGCTGTGTGCACGTGTCTGGGAGGGAGGGGGCCGTCCAGGAGGCTGAGATGGAACGTATGCCTGTATGATTAAGAGACAGGCTGCAGCAGAAAAGTAGGAAGATTGAAGACAGGCCAGAAGAGCAGCTGGCTTCCCTTTGTAAAGTGTCTTACACATTCCCCGAATAAATACGTACTGATCCAATGGTATTTTTAGGTATCTGAGTGGATGTCTGCTTCCAATGAGACAGTGAGCTTCTCAGAGACAGAACTCATTCGTGTCCATCCCTGTAATCCCAGTACCTAGCAGAGCAATAGCTGCTCAATAAAAATGCTAAATGGCTACTTAGCAGAGATCTAATATTTGTTTTTATTACTTTGCTAAAAAAAAATCATACTAAACTGCCTCAGGGATTTTGTCGTTGTTGTTTTGTTTTAAACACTTTTTAAAAAGTTTTTATTTACTTATTTTGAGAGAGAGAGAGAAGGGGAGAGGCAGAGAGAGAGAATTCCAAGCAGGCTCTGCACTGTCACCGCAGAGCCTGACTCGGGGCTCGAACTCAGAAACCGTGAGATCATGACCTGAGTAGAAACCAAGAGCCAGACGCTCAACTGACTGAGCCACCCCTGTTGTTTTGCTGTGAATACATAGCGCAGTTTCACCGTCTTAATATGGATACATCTATTTTGGAGAGAAAGTCAGAATGTGTTTGTGAGATCCGTAGCTTTCAAAAAAAGCCCACTCAATTCTGCCTTCCTCTCTCTCTCTCTGCGCCCCCTGGTGGCAGCCCTGAAGTATTACTAATGAAAGTGTAGAAAGGGAGAAATGTCTGAAATATAAGATGTGTCTTCACAAATAACTGCCTGTCCCCACAGCCAACCCCCCCGTCCAGGCCACTACGCAATTCCTGCTGGGAAGAACAGGATCACTTATTCTAGGGCTCTGTCTTCTCGCTCTGTTGCTAATTGGCCAGACATTTAGAGTTTCTGAACTTCCAACTTGCTGCAATTTAATTGTAACTGGAGGGATAACGTTTAACATAAATGTCACAATATTTCATCAGCCACGAAAAGTGTGTCAATGCCTGTTTAAGCTGATCTTGTGTGATGACCCAGCCAGAGGGAAGTTCTTGTAAGAAACCTGAACGTTTGTAAGACAGTTCTGAATCTGAAATGATCATTTGTTTCAAAACTACTCTGGTTGTAAAAATTTCTAATGTAGCTATAGCTTGAGATCATTATTTAAAACCGTGTTCCAATTAAGTATAATTGTTAGCTGAGTAGAAGAAACGTACTTTTCCCTCAAATTAATTTAATTAATAGGAAGCAAACATTTTTGTGGAATTGAATTTTGTCTAGCGACATACCTGCTTCAAGAAGAGATTTTTAATTAAATTCAGCAAACATTAAACACATTGTGCTCCCTGCACCAAGATGAATAAGATTCCATTCACGCCTTGCAGGCTATCCATTTGGGACCCAGCTATGAAGGGATTAAGTAAAAATCTTATTATTGATCCCTTCAGACCATGTGGGTTTACCTTTCCTGCTTGCAAGTTTGTGGACTGGAAAGCAAAAGTAACTATTCCAACCACATGGCACTCAGACGAGGGGGCAATTTAATATCTTTGGCTAAAAGGATACAGGTTACCGTGGGAATGCTCCTGTGCCTCGGAGAGATGGGTTCTGCTTAGGGCTGTTGGCACATGGCTGCTGCCTTGCCCGCACTCCCCCTTCGTGCCTTTACAGATCCCGTGTTCAGCCTAGGACATGGATTCAGGGGCTCTCTCTCTGGTGGTGAGAAAACACCGGAACTATGAGGACTCCAATGACCTCAATGGTTTCTTTCTTCGGGTCAGGTTTGATTTCTGCAGAGAGGGAGACTGTCACTCAAAATGGCACCTGGCCATCTCTTCATTGTACAGCATGTCATTCTATCACATCTCTAATTGCTGGCAAGCAAGAATGGGGTGGTGAGGTCAGGTGCTGGCTGGGCTTCAGCAGCAGGGAAAACCGGGATCATTTTAGTTGGGTTTCGTGTTGCGTGTGTTGATCAAAACAGAGCTCTGTTATGCTGGAGGAGAGAACAAGACCACTGGTAATCTGAAATTATTAAATGAGGCAAGTCGATGAATTCAGGGGACAGGACAGAGGCCGATGGGAAGAGGGACAGAATATGGAGAAAAAAATTATATCACCCTGGTCTTGAAACTCTAGGAATCAACTGAGCCGAGCCAAAATTTTGACCAGTCAGAGGTCTGGGCGAAATGCTGGATGGACCATTGGGTTGCCCGGGGGCGGGGCCCTCTCCGTGATGAGGATATTGTGATGCTGAAAGCATTTCCCAAAAGGAGAGGTTTTCCCGCGAGAGGTATGGACATGTGCGGTCTGGTGAGCCGCCAGGAGGACCGGAGAAGGTTTGTGTGGGGACAAGCGGTGAGGTCGCAGGGGGCGTGGATTCGCGTCGTGCATGAAAGAGCTGGCTGGCACCAGCAGGCTCGGAAGGGCCCTGTCCCGGCACATCTGTCACTACTGCTGAGCTGGACACTGCCGCATCCACACCGCCTCATCTGTCCTGCAGGTGCGGCCGCTGTGGCCGGGAGCAAACCTTACAGGGAGCCAAGGAGGGGCACCCACGGCTGCTGCCATTTGTCGCGCGGGAGAGCAAAGGGTCTGGGCGCACAAGGGCGGGGAACAGCACCTCTCTGCTCTTGTTTTATTTCCAAGGCACCCCTTCCACACCTCTTCGACGGGACAAATCGTGCTGTTTGTCAGGGTAAAGGAGACTATGCACACATCACCCCGGGCATCCTAGGGGCAGACGCCGTGTGTGCATGCGTGTGTGCGTGTGGGTGCGCAAAGGAGGAAGACTATTAAGAATATTAAACAACGTAACATGGAAATCTAGAGAAGATTCTCCAGTTGCGAAGACATAAATCCACATTCTTTCAGCTACGGATAAGACACAAGTAAGGCAATACTAGCCTTGCGTATCTAGGATGTCATGAAAATGTAAAAGCTACTCTTACACATTTTCTAATAGCTTCTCTACCCCATTTGAGATGTGGTGACAATATATCCATTAATTCAGGAATCACTTGAGGGGTGCCCGCGTGTGTGCTTGGTACGATCCCAGGTGCAGGCAATGCGAAGTGTACACGCATGAAGACCACTAGTCTGTGCGGAGCTGGGGCACAAATGTGTCCCGGATTTGCTGGGGGGTCCTACAGAATAGGCGCCCACCTGGGCCTTGCAGAATCGGGAAGGGCTTCCCAGAGAAGCTGTATCTGGGCTAAGTCAGGAGGTGTAAACGGTTTGCTGGCTCGATTAGTAAGGGAGGCAGTTTTTGTTTTTTTTTTTAAATCTCAGTGTGGATCACAGAGACTGGGGTTGGCTGGGGGAATGATAACCAGAATCTTTGGAAATGGGGTCCCTGCATCATGCCTGGTATAGAGCAGAGAAAGACTTGTCGAATGACCCCCAGGGGAAGTGGCGTCTATCCAGTGAGCACAGGACTGTGTGAGCAGCACGGAGGTGGGGCTGGCAAACAGCACATTCTCTGTCCCTATCCTAGTAAGTCTGCAGGCAATGCCTTATGGTCTCTGACTGGGCTACATCTCACCCTACGGGGAAGGCTGGGCCAGGCGATGAAAGGGAAGAGAATCTCCCATGCACACCATCTTTGATATAAAACCACATGCCACCAATTTAAATTCTTTTTATAACTTTCCCTTGTTTTTACCCAGCACAAATGTAAGCGGTTAGCGGGCACCACACCACCAACTACGGAGTATTCAGTAATGGCACATTGGGTTCCCAGGTTACCTGCGTGCCTTACAGATTCACGGATGGAGCCTCACTAAAATGGTCTTGGTCTTCCCGTGTAGCCATCTCTAGCTTTCTGCCTCTGAGAAGACACATTCTATAGGCATTTCATCTTCCCTCACAGAGCTTGAAAAAGAGGTTAGCCCGGAGAATCCCCAGTCCACATTCCTTGCACATAAACTAAGTAAATGCACAATAAAACCCGCACAGTAGCAGCTCCATAAATCAGTTATCAGGTGTCATGGAACTGGCGGGGTTCCAGACAGGAGGGGCTCCAGCTCCGGGGAAGCACCAGCTCTGGGAAATCCCAGTCTCAAAAGCCACTAAGCCAATGTGCTTGGGAAAAAGATAAAGGCTTTGAGATGGTTGTGAAAGGCTTTTTTTTTTTTTTTTTTTAATGTCAAAGCTTCCGAATTTTGTCCTCTCAGGTATAAGCCTCTGGAAGAAAAGAAAAGGAAAAAAAAGTCCCCAAACCAGTATTCCCAGGGTATCACAGTTTTCTGTTCGGCAGAAACTTCCTGGGATAGAGCCTCCCCGTTTCTGTGGTAGCCTCTCCTCAAAGCACAGCTCTTTTAGGGTCACCCAGAAGGCTTCGTTACAAATGGAAGGCTGTTACCACGCATTTGGTACCCCTGCATCACAGTTCCTAGATGGTCACAGATGTACTCTTGCACTGAGGATCTAGGCCACCTTGAAACTGAGACACAGCATCGATTTCCAGCCAGGTGCCGGACGTTCGAGGCTTCTGGACACCGCATTCCACGTCTGCCTCAACACTGGGGCTTTCAAGGAAATAGGGCCCTGAACTGTGGTTCAGACTAATATTGATACTGACCCTCTTGCACACAGCCACGCTCGCTTTGAGCCGATCACACCGTGGCGTCATGTAAATTTCACTTGAACGCCATCCGCAGCCCTTCTCCCAAACCTGCAACCCTTCCTTTGTTTAGGGAGACGCCCCATGTGCCCTCTGGTGTGCGGGCTCCTTTCCTGCAAGGGGTCCAGAGAGCAGGCAATACTGGGCTTCGGGCCTGTCCTCGGGGTCTCAGCCGATGGGGTCGGGATGATGGGATGGTACAGGATGAGGATTTTACAGAAAGGAGAGGGCTGCGAGTGCTGGGGTGAGCCCAAAGCCAGCTAACACCTCAAGCCCAGTCAGTGTGCTTTTTCCTGGACTCTCAGGTGTAATGAGTTTTGTCTGGCATTTGTGGGACCTTAAACCTCGTGAGCACATTCTGTGGTTATTGATGAGCGCGTCGTGCCGGAGAGGGTTAACTCAGCAGGTCTGGGGTGCTCGGACCCTGCACACTCCAGAGGAAGGCCTGTCTTCACTATGGCCCTTGAGCCCATGGAATACCCTGCTGGCGGGTGTTTTTCTGTCTTGGACCACAGTGTAACAGTTTGACAATGGAGGTCGTGCCAACAGTGTGATTTGGGTGAGTGCCTGTTTTTCTGTGCCTGGGGTCTTGGGCCACGTCCTGTCTATCTGTTTGACTTCTGGGTGCCAGTGTCGGTAATGTGGGGGCTACGTGCCTATGCGAGTGAGCCACAAGAAGCCCCCCGGACCTCAGACTTCGAGAGGCTTCTCTGGTTGTCCTCACTTGGCCCCCGCGGTCGCCCACCACTGCTGGGAGAACTCAGTGCATCCATATGCAGCTCTCTTGGGATGGGGCACCTGGCAGCTGGCCCCTGGTTTCTCTCCGGGCTTGGCCACACATGCGCTTTCCCTTGGATGACACCCAGCTGTATCTTCTCACTGCAGACGTTGTAAGCATAGCAGCTCCTCTGAGACTTGTATGCCCTTCCTGGGGATCATCAAGCTTGGGGGTGGTCCTGGGGACCCTCAACGCAACGTCACACCACTGAGCCATCTCACAGTCAGGCTCAGGGAGGGGAGGGTTTGCCGTGTCCCTCGAGCCCAGCCACACATTCCTCTCCTGGGTGGGTGGGTGGGGATCTGCGGACACCCTCCCAGCCCACACTCGAGCTCACCTTTCCCACAACTTGTTGAGCATTCTGTTGTCCCCAGCTGCTTCCAGTTGTGGTCCCGGCTTCGCCGCGGGGGCTGCGGCGCCGCCGGCACCAGGTTGTCTGGCCGATGGGGGGAAAATGCATGTGGATGCCTGACTGGGAAGGCCTGCGCTGACCCCGACGTGAGTACTTCAGGCGCCCCACTGCGCATGGCCTCCCTCTCCTCAGTCTCCTCCTTCTCTTCTCCCTCCTCGGGGCTCCTCCCGTCCGGGACCAGCTGGCCGTTGAAGGGCTCCCCTAGGAGAGGCAGGTGCACACACAGAACACTGAGTACCGACAGAGGAGATCCCTTCCGCATTAGAAATTATGCAGCATGCCACCATCTCCAGCTCCCAGCACAGAGATTTCAGACATGCAGAAACTAATGCCCCTCACATCCAAAACATTATGAAAAGTGAGTAAGGAAACAATGAATGTCTCAGTAAGAAAAGCAGGGGCCAGGAAAAATAGAAATAGCTGAAACAGTCACAGAAAATACAAAAGCCAAAAGTCACACAAAAACGCTCAAGTTCACTCATAACCAAAGAACTACACGTGAAAACAAAAACAACCACCATGACATTATCAGCCTAACAGTAAAGATCAGAAATTTTGGAGACCCTTAAATCCCTAAGCCCCTCATGGAAGGTACAGGGAAATCCACTGGGGAGGGGGGAAGCTGCAGATAGAAAGACACACGTTTTGGACAGCAATTTGGCCACATTCACCCAGGTTTTACATGCACGTACCTCCTGATCTAGCGATTCAGTTTCTAGGACATTATTGTGCAAATATCCTCATTCTTTTGCATAAAGCCGCAGGCACAACCATGGCTAGTAAAGCATTATTTGAAATAGCCAAAGAATGAAGTGGATTTAAAGGTCCACTAGGGCACTGGTTAAAAACATTGTGTTACAACCATGATTGGATGATGCGTTACTTTTTTTTATGATAATTTTTTAAAATGTTTTATTTTTGAGAGAGAGACAGCGCGAGCAGGGGAGGGTCAGGGAGAGAGGAAGACACAGAATCCAAAGCAGGCTCCAGGCTCTGAGCTGGCAGTCAGCACAGAGCCTGACGCAGGGCTCGAACCCATGAACTGCGAGATCATGTCCTGAGCTGAAGTTGGATGCTTAACCAACTGAGCCACCCAGGTGCCCCTACTGTTTTTTTTTTTTTTTTTTTTTTTTTAAAGAATGGAACAACAACAAAAGAGCAAATATATGTTGTGACATATGACTGATCTGTTGTTTGATGAGAGGAAAAAGCCTAGCAGAAGTCAGTCTGTATACCCAGACCTGCACAGGTGTGGGAGAACACGTCTGGAGGCTAAATTTGCTTTCTGCCCTTTGCGTCTGTCCCTCCTCCTCTCCCAGCCCAAGTGGCCAAGCCCTTAGGTTTTCTGGCCTCAGAGTTTTGCAGGAGAGAAAGTAAAAGCTGCTGAAAGTCAACAGCTCTTCCTTCCTACAATGAAAGCCTGAGTTCTTAGTAAGAAGAAGGAGGCCCAGGTACCCATCCAGCCAAAGGGAAGGAGGAAAAGAAAGGAGGGAAAAGTAGAGAGCATTTTTTGACAGACACAGGGAGAGGCAGAACTATTTCCCAGGCTAGGAGAGGCCAGAGTCAGGGCGCTGGGGTTTCCTGAGCACCACAGACCTTACTCATGGTGATCTTTACTCATATTGCGGGTGTGTGGGGGGCCCCGGTATTGACTGAGATTGAATTTTCTACAAGTGTCAAAGAAGTTTGAAGTTGAGGCAAGATCTCAGTTAGACTTCTGGAAAAGACCAGTCCCCTGTACACTTAGATTACAGACAAAGGTTCCAAGTGGCTGTAAGCATGCTTCTATGCGCACAGGAAAGGGCGGTGTGGAGTCCTACCAAACTGTAAAGAGATATTCCCTCTTGGAATGGAATGGGAGGGATGAGGTTGGGGCACATTGCCTTCTTTTTTTGTTTTAAATAGACCTTATTCTTTTTTTTAGAGCAGTTGTAGGGTCACAGCAAAATTAAGTGGAAAGTAGAGTTTCCATATCCTCCCTTGCCCCCCTCCCAAAAAGCCTCCCCCATCAACATCTCGTACCAGCACGATACAGCTGTTACCATCCATGAACCTGCTTCGACACACCATCATCACCCAAAGCCCATGGTTTACATCAGGGCTCATTCTGGTGCTGTACATTCTATTGGTTTCGACAAATGTGTAGTGCTACGTATCCAGCACTATGGTATCATTGAGAATAGTGTCACTGCCCTTAAAACCCTCTGTCCGCCTACTCATCCCTCCCTCCCCCGTAGCCCCTGGCAACCTGTTTAATGTCCCCATAGTTTTGCCTTTTCCAGAATGTCATCTAGTTGGAATCATGCAGCGTGGAGACTTTTCAGATCGGCCTCTTTCACTTGAATAAGGTACATTGACCTTCCTTCCATGTCTTTTCATGGCTTGACAGCTCATTTCTTTTTGTGCTGAATGATATTCCACTGTCTGGTCAGACAGCCTAACGAAGGATATCTTGTTTGCTTCCAAGTTTGGCTAATTACGGAGTACTTGCATCTAACTTTATGTATTTCTATTTTGATTGAATATTGTTCAAGATATACTAGTTTGATACAAACTAAGGAGGCAAATTCCAAAGTTACCGCAGAATCCAGTTAAAAGTTAGGGCTTCCCCCCCCCCCCCCCCCCCCCCCCCCCCCCCCCCCCCCCCCNTCCCCCCCCCCCCCCGCCTCCTCCCCACCTTCACCAGTATTTCTTATTTAGTTGGCTGCTTATCATACTTCATGGCTTAAAATACTATATGCAATTTAAGTCCACATATAAGTGAGACTAAAATGCTATGGGACAAAAAACGTTTGAGAATTGTTTGCAGACCTCACCTTGCACTGGTCACTGTGCCGGGATGGATACCTGATATTCAATCTCCTCTTCCACGGCCTGTCCCCTCCAAAAAATCCTTGGCGTGTAGGGTTCTTCCCTCACTACTTTGTAGACTGGGGATGTGCTCAGAGAGTTCCTGACTTATCTGAAGCAAGCCAGCAGAAAGCAGCAGAGCCGAATTTGAGTTCATGGAGGGTGAAGCCCGAGCTCCCGGAGGGTAAAGCCTAGTCCAGAACGCCCCTCCTCATCAGCTTCTTACAACTGACTTTTTCTGGGCCTGTCTGTCCCCTGTCATCAATCCCATGCTACACATCAGCTGAGACTCATCAAGCTTTTCAATCATCATCCACTTATATGATTTCAAGTTGTCTGTCCAGTTGCCCTATCGATCAGCATCAGGCCTCAGCAACCTCAATACTCTGCCATCTGCACTTGGCTTCTCAGACTATGTATCGTTCCTGCAAGTGGCTTCCACCTTGGTCAGGCTGAGTGTGCTGATTTGCTGTTCGAGCAATACTGGCATCCCCACAGGCCGGGCGCACACCCGTTGTCTCCATGCAGCCAGATGGCTCCTGTCCCCTCACTTCTCAGGACAGGTGTCACACCAGGTAACCCAGAAAGTATGACAGGCACAGGGGCTCGTCACACAGGCTGGCCTGAGGTCACTGTGGGGCCGGGGCAAATAAGTCAATCTCTCTAAGCTTCCATTTCCTTACTTTTAAAATGAGGCTAATAATAGCACCTTCCTCTGAGCACTATTGTAATAATTGGATGAGTTAATTAATCTATGTGAAGGGCTCAGCAGTATCTGACACAGAGGAACGACTCGGTGTGTGAGCGATGATATGATTAATACTTATGCAGAACTTCCTCTTCAAAAGATGGAAGAGACAGTCTCCATTTGGGTGGGGGGCTCCCTTATCATTTGGTAAAGAGATGTCTGCCTGCCGTGTCTATCAGCAGAGCCCACAGGAAAGAGGCAGGTACCTAGGCGCGAACTCGTTATTCTTTTCTTGTAAGTCAAAGCAGTGTCAACCGAAGCAAAGGGGACCAAGAGAAAAGGCAGGAAATAGACAGAATGATGGCCCTCAGAAGATGTTGGCATCCTCACCCCTGGAACTTGTGAATATATGGTATATATATGGTAAAAGGGACTTTGCAGGTGTGACTAAGTTAAAGATTTGGGGATGGAGACTTGTCTTGGATTGTCTGGATGGGCCCAATGGCATCACCAACATGCTCACAAGAAGGAGGCAGGAGGCGAGTCAGAGACAGAGATGTGATGACGGAAGAAGGGGGTCAGAGCCTGAGATCTGAAGGTGCTACTCAGCTGGCTTTGAAGGTGCAGGGAGAGGCCAAGGAGCAAGGAGGGCAAGAGGCCTCTTGAGGTGGAGAGGGCAGGGCGACAGTCTCCTAGGGCCTCCGAGGGGAGCATGGCCCAGCGACACCTTGATTCCAGCCCAGCAAGACCCATTTCGGACCTCTGACCTCCCAAACTGTATGACAGCAAATGTGTGTTGTTTTAAGCCACTGAGTGTGCGGTGATTTGTTACGGCAGCCGTAGGAAACTAATATCAGGGCTTTCAAAATGTCGAACTAGAACGATAGATCCAGGAAGTTCACCTCATTTCTGAATCAAGTGAATGAGACACACTCATCAGCAAGGGCTCAGACAAACAGTAAAGCATCCTCTGATACCAAGTGCGTGTCCAGGGGTTTTCCCTGTGTTAACTGAGACACACAGGGGAGATGCACAGGAAGAGACAGGGGGGTGGGAGGTGCCTTAAGAGGACAGAGCAGGCATGCTTGGCAGCAACACAAGAGGTTTTACCTGGTCTCCTGTGAGGAGGCACCTGGGGGCTGATGGCGTTGGTCCCCATGATGACGTACTCATAGTGGACTCCTGGGTTAGGCTGCTGGTGTATCATCTGCCAACACAAAGGTCAATGTCACTGCACCATCACACACTCCTTTCCTGCTGGCCGAGTTTCTGTGGTATAAATGGCACTGTCTTTAAATGAGTGGGTTGATTCAGATCTAATCATGTGGTTGAACCTGTGGCAGATTAAATGAAAGCTCTTTCCAGATCATTTTTTGTTATTTGCTTTTGAAGAATAAAGAACTTGGAAGAGAACTAGGGGGAAGATTTTGTACATTCCAAATAGGAAGATGGGAACAGTGGTAGCAGAACACTTCTGTTGGCTATCAACCATCTTATACCATAGTTTAGATTGCGCTCAGTGCTCTCAAAATGGCCCAAACAGCCCTGTTTAGGCCACAGGGGAACACATTTGAACACTAGATGGCGAGAGAGAGTCACGCAAGGAAGAATCAGCCCTTTGCGCAGAGCCAGTCTGGGATCTCTGAGGTCCCTTCAAAGAACTCTACTTGGCCGTGAGGCAGGCTCAGGAAAGGTCTGCCCCACCCTCTCCCTCGTTCACTCTCTGAATCTCATCCCCTCTCATCCATGGAAAGCTCCAGACCCGCAAAGAGATGGGGGTAAGGAAAACAGGTGCAAGGGAAGTAAGTCTCCCTGGTTCCTATTCTCTCAGGAACCAATGACAAAAGCAGGATATCAAGCAGGAAGCTGCAGAAGTCAGGAATTAAACATCGTCTGGGACAAAGACCACAAAATCAATCAGCATGGCTTTGCAGGAAAAGTCCCTCCCTATTGGCTTTGGAACACAAAGTCCTTTGGGCTTCCTGGTGAGAGGCAGGGTGCTGGGCTAAATGGAGCAGCAGAATGGGAATCCTCGGTATAAATATGAGTCAGGCAAGGAGACATTGTCCCATTCCGTGATTTCTGTCCCTCCTGCTTTATAAAGGGGCTCTCCCGTTGGCCAGTTGCATACCCTAGCGCAAGTCCCACGGTCTCACAGTTTTGGATTTCTTCATCTGGAGCAGGAGGTTAGAATCACAGCTCTCTCGGAATCTTTAAGCCACAAGCGTCTCCAGGTCACTCCTGCATGGTGGGACCTCTTTTGTTCATGAGAGTGTCCCCTCTGCCCGCCATCATCCCTTACCTGCTCCCTGCATGTGAAATGGGGCCTCCATTCTACAATCACCCGCGGGAAGGCAGACATGAGAACCACTGAGCTCCCTACACTCAGGAACCATGGTGGTGAGCACAGAATCCCAAGGGGGGAAGTGGTGTGACCTCTGTTTCCCACCATCTACTCCTAATTCTCTCGTTTCTCTTTCCACATGATCTAACAGTGGGTCTGAGGCTGGAACCCCTCCCTGCCTCCCCCATGCCTCTTCTGCATGAGCATTCTGCCAGTGCAAACCCTGTCCCGTTTATGAAATTATTGTTGGCCACCAAATGCCAGACCACCCACAGTGGGCCTTTAACAACCTGAGTTTTTACCCCTGATGCCATTGGAAACTTACCCAGAGGCCAACAACCAACTGGACAGCCTTAAAGAAAAATATTCAAAATTAACTATAACAAGGCTTCTTTTATAGTTTCTAGTCTATGAGCCACGAGGCCCAACAGGAATGATCATGTAACTATATAGCTGGAGAGTGAATATTTATAAAATCATAAAACCGCGAACAACATGCAGATTAGGATGGCTTTGGAGATAGGAAGAGACTACAGGTCTGTGGCTGAGCTCGTCTTTACCAAAACCTGATTGGAATTTTATTTCTTGTCACCTTTTTTATTTCCTGATCATTTTAGGAAGACTGGATTTTAGTAGTTTCTTTTAAAAATAAGGACCATTTTACACTCTTGGGCAATGTAATAATTTAGTTTCCTGAAGAATAAATCCCAGATTGTGTCTTCTGCAAGGCAAGGAACTTGTAGTAAACGTCTGTATTGTTCCTCCAAGCTTTACTGTACATCGTCTGGAGTACTCTGGAGTTCTCGTTCCTTCCTTTGCTTTCACAGAATTTGGAGAGGGCTGGGGACTTGAGTGGTCC
The DNA here is from genome assembly GCF_003009895.1 of Hyaena hyaena. Classification (NCBI taxonomy): domain Eukaryota; kingdom Metazoa; phylum Chordata; class Mammalia; order Carnivora; family Hyaenidae; genus Hyaena; species Hyaena hyaena. Next base: position 1,870,417 of record NW_024080762.1, read on the forward strand.
CGTCTTGCCTTGGGCATTTGCTTTCTTTTGCCATAAAAAGAAAACATGCCAAATTAGCATTAGGAGAAAAGTGCTGGGAGAGGAGCCAGTGCTCATGAAATAAAGGGTATGTTTTGCCTCTGATTTGGTTCAGCAAGTAAAAATGGTTTTAGGGGGTCAGTAAACTCTGAGGGTAATAAGCATCTGGCAGAGTTTAAGGTTTCTGCGAACTAGGTACATACGGGGGTGAATGGTGGAGGTGAACGCCAAGCATTTAGGCACCTCAAAGGCTCAGCTCAAATGGTTTTATTGAGCACGGGCAACAAGCTGTTGCTTATTTGTGCTCAGTGTGGGACTTAGAAGGAGCGAGATGCAAAATCCAAACAGTCCAGAAACATCGAGACTCACATAGACATCCAAGATCTCATTAGTGGGGCCTTCAGCCAGAAAGGATTCTCCAGCGGTGCTCGAAATCTCATTTGGACGCTTGTAGGTGAACATGGTCCCTCCGCCTTCGTACTTTCCCGGCCGGTCAATTGCCCAGTTCCCGTTGATGATGGAGCGGCCAGAACGACTTCGCAAAGCTGTGGAGAGAAGACAATTCCTTGGGTAAGGGCAAGGCACACACAAGAAAGTGAGATGACCCTTCAAGTGTTCCATCAGGATCCACTATGTGCCAGGAACTGATTCAGGCCCCGGGGGCGGTGAGGCATCCCGATCACATCCCTTTGGGTTTCTTCAACTTCTCGGTTCACTTTTTCAACCCATTCAATGCCTTCCATCCCTTGAACTTAGGAGAGAAGGGAGGGGCAAGAGTGGTGAGGAGAGAAGAGTGTGGAAATAAGAGAGGAGGCGTGGAAAGTCAGAGGAAGAAGAGAAAAGGAGGGGAGGGGAAACCGTAGTATATCCCATTATCTAGGTGAGAGGTTGCACGCTGGCAGCCCGCGAGCTGATTATGGCCCACAGATAGGCTTAGTCTGGCTGTCATAGTGTTTTGTTTTTAAATAATTGAACCCAAATTCAATTTGGGTTCTGTAGCTTCTAGCTTCTCTTGTAAAACAAGAAGACATGTTACCATTGGCTCTACCATCCCCCATGGCAGGAACTAGCTGGAGCTGAGGAGGACCATCCCGTTAGATGGGGCTTTTGTGCTCTGCTCTGACCTATTCCCCCCAATCCCTAACACTCCCCCATACTGAGGCTGAGTCTCAGTTTACTGTCTATTTATTTACAACTATGGATTATTTATTCTGTTTATGATCATGCCTGCATTGTTGTTTGTCTTACAGAAATAGAAACTCGCTTATAATTCTTTCCACTTGTGTGTCTACTAAAACTGACAAAACTAACAATAGGTCAAGAGGATCACATGATTTGCTCCTTGCTGCTCACCTTCATTCATTTGTATGACCTTCCTGACTTCTGTGGGCTTTTGAGGCTGGGGGCCACGCTAGATGCTCCCACATACACGGTCAAAATTAATGCTCGCGACACAGCTAAGCAGGCACATGTCCCCATCCCTCAGAGCGTTGATCAGGGATGGGAGGGAACTCGCTCAAGTTGGTGAAGACGAGAAGGTACAAAACTGTGTCCGTGCTCAGGAGGGAGGTAACAAAGAAGAGCGGCAAGGAACAAGGTGCTCAGGTTAATGAGAGGAGAAAGGACAGCATGTGAGAACTGACTTTCTTCCCTTAGGGCATCTGGCACCTTGAAACTCACAAGCCAATGGTGGGTTGGGTTGAAAGGAGATCTTGTGGTAAGTGTCTTATACACAGTGGGCTTGTGACAGTCCCTGGGTCTAGGCGACCTCACTTTCACAGAGTTACTAAATTTAATTTTGTACAATGTACTATGGAAAAATTTATATATAAACAAAAGCAGTGAGAACAGTATAATAAAACTCCATATACCCATCGCCCAGTTTCAATAATGATCAACTTTTGGCTTATCCTGTTTCCCTCTGCAAATCCTGGACCCCCTTCATCCTTACAATTTTCAGGAGGTGTCTCGAAAATATAAGGACTCTTTGTTTCTTAAACACATTTTCGGCAGCGTTTCTACAATGAGTGTCTGGGGGCTGGCAGAGTCAGAGCTGTTCCAAGGGGTGGAAGAGCCTCCTGTTTAGAGGTGGGCATCCCCCCCACCCCCCACTGCCAGACTCCATCCCTGGTTGGCTGGTTGCCATGGCTACAGGGAGACCACAGCTGTGGAACACCAAGTACCGAATTATAAAATCAATTCAGCTTCCTGAGTGCAAAGAAGGTTAAGAGTAGAGACTAAGGAAGAATAGGTTCAGAGCTGTTTTCTCTCAAAAATGGCACTTAAGAGTGGTCCATATGGTCTCTCCATTTCCTCACTTCCCATTCATTTATCAGCATCTCCAACCTGACTATGCCATTGAAACAATTCAAATTAATGTCGTCAGGACCTCCCTGTTGCTAAATCCCATGGGCGTGCTCCAGGTCTGCCCTTGCTAGATGCCGTGGCAGCATTCAGCCGAACGGGCCCCTCCATCCTATCAGAAACATTCTTGCTCTGGGTTCTGGGACACCGTACTCAGCCTGCTGTTGTCCAGCTCTTGGGCTGCTTATCTGTTCTTTTATTTCTGTGTCATCTTTCTCTACTCGGCTACTGAATATTAGCGTTCCTTGAGGATGAAGAGTAGACCTGATTTGGGTGCCGTACTTTCATGGGCAAGTTCGTCTATGCCATAGCTTTAATTACTGTATTCCACTGGCTTCCAAATTTCTGCTTTCAATCCAGACTTCTCCTCTGGTCCCAGACTTGACAGCTGCCCTCAGATGTCTGAACTTACCCTTGACCTTTTTCAACATTTCCTCTTCATTAGAAATGGAGGAATTTTCCTGGACACCTTTCCCTTCCTCCTCCCCTATATCCAGTCCATCATCAAATTTTATTTGACCTCCTCCATATTTCTTTTTTTATGTTTTACTTGTTTCTGAGAGAGAGAGAGAGAGAGAGAGAGAGAGAGAGAGAGAGAGAGAGAGACAGCATGAGCAGGGGAGGGTCAGAGAGAGGGAGACACAGAATCTGAAACAGGCTCCAGGCTCTGAGCTAGCTGTCAGCACAGAGCCCGAAGCGGGGCTCAAACCCACGAACTGTGAGATCATGACCTGAGCCAAAGTCGGACGCCCAAACCTGAGCCTCCGAGGTGCCCCACCTCCTCCATATTTCTTGAACCCATCTACTTCTCTCCATGTCCACTGTCATAATCCAGGGCAAGACTACCACCAGATCTCATCCAGACTAACTCAAAACCTTCTAATTGGTCTACCTATTTCCTTGCTTCTCAGCCAGAGTAATCTCTTCAGAATGCAGATCGGACCATCAGTTATGGGTCAACATCCCTCAATGGCTTTCTATTTCTGTAAGAGAAGAAGCCCTTGATCCTTAATGGGTGATGTGGTCCACGGTGTTGTGGTCTAGCCTCATCGTGCACCACTTTTATTCTGCTCTCTGTGCTCTGCTCCTCAGCCTTCTTTTAGCTCACCTAGGACCTCATGTTCCCTCCACAATCTGTTCCTTCTTCCAGAAGTGTTTCTCAGAACCAGATTCTCTGAATCTGATCGGTTCTTTAGATGTCCGTTCTCAGGACAGTCTTCCCCAACTCCCAGTTCAGGCTCAAAGAGATGTCAAAGCCTCTCATCCAAGGCACTTAACTCAAGTCTGTGTATACATCCATTCAGAGCAGTGTTTGTCTCGCAGAACACTGCCAGCTCCAAAACATGCTTCCTCACTGTTACAGGTCCAGTGATCAGCGGAGAACTTACCACACAGTAGGGATTCATATTTGCTGAAGGCACGACTACATAGCAGAGAAAGGTACCAGTTCAAAAGAAAGGTAGGCAAAGAATGATCAACAGGCAATTTAAAGAAAACCAAGTCCAAATATTCCATAAGCAAATGAAAAGCTGCTCTGCCTTACTTATAATTTAAGAAATGCAAATCAAAACCACAATGGGATATTCTTGACCCATCACCTCGGCAAATGTTTTAAAATATTTAATATTGCCAGAATTGGTAGGTGTGTGAGTAAGCAAGCATTCATAACCTTGTTGGTGGAAATGTAAACCTATTCAACCATACTAGAGGGCAGTTTGGTTACATTGCTAAAACTTTAAGTGCCTATACACTTGACCCAAGAACGGTACTTGTAAGAAACTACTTTGAGGGCTATACTTTTATAAGGACACAAAAGTGTCTGTAACAAGGATATTCTCTGCAGATTTTTTTAAATAGAGAAAGCCCCCAAACAACCTAAGTACCTCAATCCTCAGTAGAAGATTGTTTACATAATTTGTCATACTGAATATCTACACAGTGGGATGCCATGTGGCCCTACAAACAACAAGATATGAGAATAACTCCGTGATAAATTTTTATTTAAAAATTTTTAATGTTCATTTTATTTTTGAGAGACAGAGAGGCAGTGCACAAGTGAGGGAGGGGCAGACAGAGAGGGAGACACAGAATCTGAAGCAGGCTCCAGGCTCTGAGCTGTCAGCAAAGAGCTTGACGCGGGGCTCGAGCTCATGAACTGTGAGATCATGACCTGAGCCGAAGTCAGACACTTAACCAACTGAGCCACCCAGGAGCCTCAAATTTTTAAATGAAAGAAAAATGCAGAACAGTATGTTTGGTATGATCTCATTTGTATATACTTTTAAATAAAAGCATTTACATAAAACATGTATGCACACTCATAAAGCTTTTCAGAGAAAGTCATAAAACTGTTAACATTTGGGGACAGAACAAGGGTTTAGGCGGGGATGGGAGACGAGAAGGGAAACATTAATTTCCCATTTTATATCATTTTATTGCCATTTAGAATTTGTTTCACCGTATGCATATATTACCTCCTTTAAAGCTTCAACATTTTTAAGTTAATTTAAAGGACATGGTACAAGCAGAGATACTCCCGAAGGAAATACATATTTTTCCCTTTTTTAGTGGTTCTTCTTAAAATCTCATTCAAAGGATCCCAAGTTCAGAACTTAGGTAGGTTCTGGCTAAGGTTTTATTGCTCTTAATGGCAAGATCCTAGAAGAGGTTGTTATCTGGAGACAAAAAGTCCATAAAAACTCATTTGAAATACTGCATAGGAGGGAACTGTGAAGGCTTCCCAGTAAATAAAACATGGGGACCCCAAATCTTTTTACCATCTACTACTGTTACCCATGCCCTTGCTCTCCGGGTTTAGATGAATATTTCACCATATAATAGCGAAGCATAAAAAAACCCATGTGAGATTTTTAGCAGACACGGGCCTGATTCCATATGGCCACGGGTTAGCTTCTGAAACGGCTCCAGAGCTAGTCCCCACCTGGGCTTGCATATTGAAAGCAGCTGCACCTACAATTTACGTGCCCGTAAGCCGTTCTAGGGCTGTGTAATGGTGTCCAGAACTACCCCACAAAAAGGTGCAGGTGACTCATGGCTCTTGCTAGTGGGCGTGTTCACGGAAGGTCAAGCTTTGGCGAAGCTTGTCACAGCTATGTCAATATAAGGAAACCTCCACTCTCCTGTGACATATGGCTTTCATTCGTTTTAGCTGTCAACTCTGGGTCTCTACGTGTGGCCTAAGCTATCCGCGCCAACAATGTGCTTCTCCAAGATTCACACAGGAATCACTTATAGACCCAAGGCCTCCTTCTCAGGCACTTCATCCCACAATCTTAATGCCCTCTGTTGCCGACCGAAACTCCAGTCCCCACATCCAAACAAGGTAGGTGGTCTCCTTACAGACAACAGATCCCTGTGAGCTCATCATCTGTGTCTTCGTTTGGGAAATGAAAAGGGAGTTCCTCCTAACCAAATCCCAAGCTTCTTAATGTTACAGCAATTCTAAGAAGCTATCTGGGAAGTGGCAGACCAGGCTCCAGGAAGAGAGGGTCAGATGTCACCGGGTGTCACCATAATGCCAGCTCGAGGTCTACAGCCTGCCATCGTCACCCCAGTCTAGGGGCTTCCACGGAAGCTCACACGGGGGCACAAACCCAAGGGGGTCTCAGAATATGTCTGCTAATCTGGATATCCCGAAAATGGAACACACCCACTCACTTCATACTGCCACCGTGGAGGGTAGTATGGAGGGGTCTGTCGGTTACATCCTGATTGGAGCATTCCTTCTATGATAAATTCGGCAACTAATCATAATAGTATTAGCAGTCCTTTGTGTACTGTATCCTGATAGAGTTAGCGGTTTCTTTAATGTTTGTCACCAACAGGAATCACCTATGTATTCATAGGACATTACAAATGTTACCAGCATTTTAAAATATTTTTTTAAAAACCCATCGCTGTCCTGAAATAACAGTATTTATTAGGCCCTCCACGAGATCTCCTATTTTCAAGAAGCACATGTTACTAAAGATTACTAAGAAGAAAATTTGTTTTCTAAAAATATTTTGATAATTATATTTCAATATATTTGGTTTCCCCTGTACTCGTCTGTATCTTATTTTATGGATTTAAAAACAGTAGCTGAGAGGGAACCTCAGAAGGGAGTTCATGACACAAAGAACTGAAGAACTTCTGGTCTAATGATTTATGGTTTTCAAAACAGAAAGGAATTCACATAATACAAAAGCCAGTCGCATGAGGCAAGCAGGACACATATTACCTTTATTATACAGAAGAGGAAAGAGGCTCAGAGAGATTAAGTAGCTTGCTCAAGGTCACAGATTATTAGTGGAGTTCAGGAATTGAACTTTGATACTCTGATTTCATAATCTTTCCATGACACGACGAGTTCTCAAAGTGTGGTCCTTGGGCCAGCAGCACCCCCAGAAGCTGGTTAGAAGTGTGGGTTCGGGCCGGCTGAACCCCAGACTCTGGGGTGGGGTCCAGCATCTGGGTTTCACAAGCCCTCCAGGTGGTTGTGGTGCTTTTAAAGCTGGAAAACCACTCTTTTATTATATTTTGATTTTTACTCTAACCGTCTCTTGCTTTTGAGTCCTAATCGACAGGGAAAGCTTCTCGATCAAGGCAGGAATGGTTTCATGTCTCATACCTGGTTTTGCCTCGACAACAGGGCAGATACTGAGAGCAGGGAAGACAAAGAATTATACAAATCCTAGGATGTACAATTCTCCCCATTCTTACATTAGGGGCACGGTATGTGTCTTACAACAGAAAAGCAGTCATTGCCAGGAAGATGATTAAGTTCTGATGTAGCTGTCATTTCCCGAGCACGTGTGAGATTCGTTTGATTAATTCATTTCAGTTGAGTGAGTTTCCAGCAGCCCAATTGGTAGCTGTATCAATTTTTTAAAATTAGGATATAATTCATATAGCAATGTATTTAAATTATAAGTTTATATAGCCAGATGATTTCTTATATTTGTATTATATCCGTGTTACTACAACCCAAATCAAGATGTAGACCATTCCAGACCCCCAGAAGGCTCCCTCCTGCTCCCTCAAAGTCATTACTAACCTCACAAGCCTCCAGGGTTATTACTGCTCTGTCCTCTAGCACCGTAATTTTGCTTGTTTTTGTATTTTGAATAAATGGAACAATATTCTTTTGTGCTGGACATCTTTTACTTAACTTCATACCCATGAGATTTGTCCAAATTGTTTCATTTATCAGTAGTTCATTTTCTCCATAGCAGCTTAGTATTATATGAATATGCCACAATTTATTTGCTTTTTCTGTTATTGGCTGGTTTGGGGGTTGTTTCTAGTTTTTGGCTCTTGTAGGTAAAGCTGCTATAAACATTTGTGTATGTTTTTGCTGGATGTAAGTCCTCATTTCTGTTGGGAGATAGCCCCAGAAGTAGAATTGCTGGATCATGGGCACATATATGTTTAATTATAGTTGGCACTGCCAAACATTTTTCCAAAGTGGTTGTGCCCTGCTGTTGGAAGCCAGGGAAAAGGAGACATAAATCTGGAATGGGGGAAGGCCAGACAACACTGTGGGGATGGATTTGACTTTGAGATGGTGTAAATTCATGATCATGAAATTATATATAGGCACGTGCATGTGTGTGTTTATATGTACATGTGTGTATGCACATTTTTATGTATGTGATCTGTACATGTACATGTATATACCTCTGGCTCTGTCCGCCAAGAAGGCTAAGAAGCAGAAACATGGGGCGCTTGGTGGTTCAGTCGGTTAAGTGTCTGACTCTTGACTTTGGCTCAGGTCATAATCTCACAGTTTGTGAGACTGAGCCTTGTGTTGGGCTCTGTGCTGACTGAGTGGAGCCTGCTTGGGATTCTCTCTCTCCCTCTCTCTTTACCCCTTCCCTGCTTGTGCCCTCTCAAAATAAATAAATAAACATGAAAAACTTAGAAAAAAAAAGAAGCAGCAGAAACATGCTACTGGCAACAAGCATAACTGGTATTACTTAATCTTGATGTCCACATCTAGTTTTCAAAAGCTTCAAGCTAACTTTTAGGAGCCAATAGCTAGAAACTTGATTATACAAAGTGTATAATCAAACAAGAATTTGGGGGCAAAACCCCGGTATTCTTTGATATGCTTTGAATTTCTACTGCCAGGTATAAGTATGCTAAAGGTAGGCCGTGTGCACAGCTCACACAAAATCCTGTCACTGTGATGCCCCACAAAACTGCCAAAGGCTAAAAGTGGTTCAGAATAAGTTTTAGGATTTGAATATGAAGAAAGCTCAGAGTCCAAATCCGATGGGGACAGAAGGAAGTAGCATCTAGGCAAACATGTATGTCATGGCTAGTTTCTATTATTAAGTTTATTTCCCTGACTTATTTACATATCGGCCTCTTTTGCTAGAAGGTGAGTGCTTTAAAAACAGATACTGTTGGGGAGCCTGGGTGGCTCAGTTGGTTAAGTGTCTGACTTTGGCTCAGGTCATGATCTCACAGTTTTTGAGTTGGAGCCCCGTGTTGGGCTCTGTGCTGACAGCTCGGAGCCTGGAGCCTCCTTCAGATTCTGTGTCTCCCTCTCTCTCTGCCCTTCTCCTGCCCACACTCTGTCTGTCTCTCAAAATAAACATTAAAAAAATTTTAAAACAGATACTGTGACATACACATTTTTGCACACTACTTGGCACTTCGTTGGCACTTAATAAATGCTTGTTGAATAGAGGTAAATTATGAGCTGCATTGTTCTGCTCTATCAGATTTTAACCTTGGAGTTGAGATAAGAGATTCTTGGAAACTCCTTAAAGTCCTATTTATATCTGAATATTTTTGTTTAAGAATTCCGATCTCAAAAATGTCCTCCACGCCTCCTGACCAAAATGGTAAATACGTGCAGTGATGCATAAAAATGCTGTAAAAAAAATAAGCACAAGTATTTCTTTTTAGGTGGCTCCAGGTCCAGTGTGACAAAGGATCCAAATTATGGCTTCTGTTAAATAACTATACACACGTATCACACAGTAATTTTTCAGTTCAGAGTTGCTTCGGCATTTTGGAAAGAACTGAGCCTGTGTGATTTTCTCAAACATGAAGTAACACCGTTGGGCTGAAAATCAGAGCATGAGAGAAAGAAGGCTGGCTCTCTCTTTGGCATCCTATGATCACAGGTTGAATAAAAGGAGATGCCAAGTCTGTGTTCTTATTTCATTGCTAAATTAGAGTAGGTATGGCTAATTCTCATTCTTTAAAATATTAACATTTGATTTCTTTTGACTCCAGATTTCCTTTGTTTTTTTTTTTTTTAAATGTTTTATTTATTTCTAGGAGAGAGAGAGAGAGAGAGAGAGAGAGACAGCGTGAGCAGGGGAGGGCCAGAGAGAGAGGGAGTCACAGACTGAAACAGGCTCCAGGCTCTGAGCTGGCAGTCAGCACAGAGCCCGACGCGGGGCTCGAACCCACGAACCGCGAGATCATGACCTGAGCGAAAGTCGGACGCTTAACTGACTAAGCCACCCACGCGCCCCATCTCCAGATTTCCTTTGAATACTTACGAACTATAAAGAAACTTTGTGTGTTTTTAAGCCCCAAATAATGTTGTATGAAATAGATCCATGGTTTAAGTAAGAAAATAAACTGGGACAAGCACCGAGAGCAGGGGCTGTAAAGATAAGACAGCCCACAATTTTGGGAGCTCAGGCTGTGCTCCCAAATACATGTGAGCAGAGAGGCTGTCACAATTTCCTTGAGAGCACAGAGGCTTTAGGAGAGGAGGTGCATAGGAGCAGGAATTGGCAGGGTGAGGAGTTCACCAGTCAGAGGACAGGGGGGGTGGGGCATCTGGGGACAGAGAGAGGCATGGACAAAGGCAGGGGCAGGAATGGGCTTGACCTTGGAGGGAGGGGGGACTGCGTGGGGGGGCTACATCAGGGCCATCCTGGAGAGCTCGGGGGCTGGAGTGGAGTGGGGGTGTGCAAGGAGTGCCCTTGGACATGAGGTGGGGAAAGGAGGCTTTGGGCAGTTGGTGGGGCTAGGTTGTGGGCACTGGGGAGCCATGGAAGGATTTAGTGACATCCTGGGTTAGTGACAGCTGCAATCTGGCATTGGAGATAACACTGGCTGCTGAGTAAGGAATCCCGAAGTTCATTCACACCACAGTTCCTGAGTACCTACCATGCCTCTTACTACCCCCAGGGGGCAGCAGGTCCGCCCCTGCAGCCTGCCCAGGGGTCTCTGGGTCACCTGCCCCTTCTCTGCTCCACTGTCTACTTCCGGCAGCAGGGAAGCACCATGTTTCGGACCTGAACTGAATCAGGGGCGCCTGGGTGGCTCAGTCGGTTAAGCGTCCGACTTTGGCTCAGGTCATGATCTTACGGTTCATGGGTTCAAGCCCTGTGTCAAGCTCTTTGCTGACCTCTCAGACCCTGGAGCCTGCTAAGGATTCTGTGTCTCATTCTCTCTCTGCCCCTCCCCCGCTTGTGTTCTGCCTCTCTGTCTCTCTCTCAAAAAAAAAAAAAAGGAAACAAACCAACCCTGAATTCCAGGAACAGTCAGTTCATCAACGGATAAACCTAGTCTCTTTGTCATCCTAAATGAGCCTGCTTCCTAACCCCTCCACTGAACACATTATTCTCCCATTACTCAGATTCAATTTGGCAACCATCTTCTGCTCTTTTGTATCTGTCTTCCTGCTAGCCGGCTGCTCATCAGCAATCAGTGGCAGCTTTGCTGCCACTTTTGACCCCTCCTTCCCTCTCCTGCTTAGTGGCCTCATGTCTCCATTCTCTGTTTGTCTCCTAGCTGGACCGCAGCAGAAAGTCATGGACCTCCCTGCACACTACTCTATTTTTTTAAATGTTTATTTATTTTTAAAAGTCAGAGACACAGAGCAGGAGTGGGGGAGGGGCAGAGAGAGAGGGAGACACAGAATCTGAAACAGGCTCCAGGCTCTGAGCTGTCAGCACAGAGCCTGACGCAGAGTTCGAACCCACGAACTGCGAGATCATGACCTGAGCCAAAGTCAGAAGTTTAGCCGACTGAGCCAGTTAAGCGCCCCTCCCTGCATGCTACTCTAGAAGAACCTCTGTAGAGCACCTTTCCTCCAGTCTCCCCACTGTCTTTAAATTTCCAAGCTAAAGGATAAAGCCCACCCTCCCCTGATTCACAGTCAAGGCCTTGTATGATTCGCCCTTATCTTCAACCACTTTACATAGTCCCTTGTCCGCATTTGACCAAATGTGGGGAATGTCAGTAATTTTTGCATCTGCTTTAAAAAAATTTTTCAGTCGTGATTTCTCATAGGGCAGGAGCCCTGTCTTATTTCTACCTGACTAAAAGACCTTCTGATGTTGTCAAGTACTGCTAGCGGCCCCTGCTCATCCTGAGGGTCCTATTCGAGCGTTGCTTATTTCCTCTTTCCAACCTCTTAACCCTACTCTTGGTGTCTATGCCCTGTTTTCTGAGACTTAATCCATGGCTGTCTTGATTGTTTTACTATTTAAAACAAATTTTTAAGTTTATTTATCTATTTTGAGAGAGACAGAGTGAGTGGGGGTGGAGCAGAGAGAGAGGGAGAGAGAGAGAATCCCAAGCAGGCCTCACACTGTCAGCACAGAGCCTGATGGGGGCCTCGAACTCACAAACCGTGAGATCTTGACCTGAGCCGAAACCAAGAGTTGGACACTTAACCAACGGAGCCACCCAGGCACCTCTGTTTTACTATTCTAAATGCTGATTCTAAACTCTGCAAGACTTTTTTTTAACTTCAGGGGCAGAAGGTTGAATTAATCAGACTCTTCAGCTCCTAACACTTTTGTCTTGACTTATTTTATTTCCCTCTTCACTCCGGATTCCCAGTGCCATCGCCCTGCCTGCCCCAGCAAGCGTCTACACTAATGAGATATATCCGTGTATGCATAATTCATGAAAACGTTACTATGTTTCCAAGGACCCTTTGTTTTTAAAATCTACCTTTGTTTCTGTAATGACTGTCATTGTTTTCTAACTGCCGCATAATACTCCGTGGCATACACCAACGTCAGTTTACTTAGCCGATCTCCGAGTCCTGTGGGGACTGATTATTAAATTTCTTTTTATGATCCATAGTGTCAGCGGAGAGCTGGTATATAGAAAAAACTCATGAATATTTGTGGACAAAACGCCCAAGCCAAGAACGTCCATTTTTATTTATTTTATTTTATTTTTAATGTTTTATTTATTTCTAGGAGAGAGAGAGAGAGAGACAGCGTGAGCAGGGGAGGGTCAGAGAGAGAGGGAGTCACAGACTGAAACAGGCTCCAGGCTCTGAGCTGGCAGTCAGCACAGAGCCCGACGCGGGGCTCGAACCCACGAACCGTGAGATCATGACCTAAGCAAAAGTCGGACGCTTAACCGACTAAGCCACCCAGGCGCCCCAAGAACGTCCATTTTTAAAAACAGCTCCCCTATCAACAGTAAGAAGAGAAGCATTTTATCAGGGCCCACAAAGGTAGGTAAAAGGCAGCAACAGGTTTGCGAGAATGCATCCTCAGCCTGGCACAGATGGGGGAAAGTGGAGCTGTCTAAAACATAACACGTCAGGGGTGAGATTAGAGGTCAGTTTTGCCCCAAAAGTTCTCACTAAGGAGCATCTGTTGACCTCACGGAGTTGCATTAGGGTCCCATGTTAGGATTCCGTGTGGGTGATCAGAACCCATAACAGAAGAGCATCCGGCAAATAAAGTAAGAGGTGAAACTCTAAGAGGTGGAAGCTGCTTGGTCTGAGGGAGGAGAGCCATGGCAGTCAGGTGGGAAGGTGCTGTGGATGCAGGATGCTAGCCCGCCCGCTGGCCTGGCACCAGCTGAACAGCAGCCCGCTAGGATTTACAGCACTGGTCACTAGATTGCAAGATACACCCCCCGCCCCAAACCACAACAAAGAAACACAATGACAGCACGAACGCACGTGCGTGCACACCCTATAGAACAGAAGGTGCCCTACGAACAAAGAGAGGAATGTGATGATACAGGGAGGGTGTGCATGCTTCCCCTTTGCACAGCCACACAGACAAGGCAGCGTCTCCCCATAATTCAGGTCCACCCAGAAACTGTGAGTGTGATCTTATTTAGAAATAGTGTCTCATGAACCGTGAGATCATGACCTAAGCAAAAGTCGGACGCTTAACCGACTAAGCCACCCAGGCGCCCCAACCTTGGTATGGTTTTTGAGTATGAGAACTCTGAGCAAAGATTGTATATCGGTTTTAATGTCTTGGAGAGCAAACGTACGGACAGACACTCCTGCTTAATTATTTTGACTGCTGACCATGATTCATGTGTGCGATACTCCTCTAAGACTGAACACTTATGTGTCTGGGGTTCTGAGGGTTACGTATCTGAAGATGACAGCTTGTCCGTCCGAGGTGAGCAGAAGCCCAAGGGAACATTTTCCCATGGTGGTAATCTAAAACATTATCTTTCGATGAAACTAACATTTCGATGTAAGATCACATTTGGCAGATAAACGCACAAAATTTCAAAGAAATTTGGACTTGCAGGAGAGTAGCATTGGGCTCACTCTCTAGTTTTTAGGAAGTATTAACTTTCTTAGGCTGGTAGGGGTTTAAAGAGAAAGTCTAAGAGTTCCTGGTGAAGTGGATTGCTCTCTTGAGAATTTGAAAATAGCATTTACGTTCTCCGTTAGCATGCACACATTCATCTTTTGCTAGACTCCTCTACTTTATATTCTCTGGTGACTCTCTTAAAAAAAACCACTTCATTAAAAAAGCATAAATGTTAAACACATTAAAAATAAACAAAGCAGTACAATAAAATCTCATGTACCCATCACCAAGAATCAAGGATTATCAACATACAGCCGTTCTTCATCTGTGTCTCTCTAACTGCTTCCTTATCTTTCTTACTTTTCAACATGTCTCTTGGAGTGGGGGGTGGGGTCATAGTTTTGTTCCTTCTTCCTGGAAGTATTCACTCAGATCAGCCTCCAAGAACAGAGTCGATTTTTTCTTTTTTTACTTCTCTGTTTTAGTTCCATTTCCAAACTGGGTTAAGGAATGCAGCAGAGAGCTCAGAATGGAATTAACCCCATTTGGTTAAGTATCATTGTGCTTGGGGTATTGAACACCAAGTGACGATAGAGTCCAGTTTGGGTGGTATAGGTTGTGTGTCATGGTTCCCAAAGCATGATCCCTGGACCAGCAGTACCAGCATCAGCTGGGAATTCCTTAGAAATGAAAACTCTCAGGCCCACCACATATCACCTGAATCTCTGCAAGCAAGATGTCCTGGTGATGCTATTGCACCCTCAAGTTGGAGGAGCACTGCTTTAGTGGTTAGGCTAACTTGACACATGAACGGCTGTAAGAATCAGGGATATGACATTCAGGCTACATTCTCTGAATACCTGTGTGTGTGAGGGAGTGTGTGAGTATGTGCATGTGTACACACACACTTGCATATAAGCATATTCTTATTTAAGATAGCCTAAAATTGTACTTCTACATGAAAAATGGGATACAAGCTTGGTATAAAGAATGTGATACAAACAGATGGAAATCCCTGGGCAAAATTTAAGCATCCTTATTCTATATTTAATCTTACTAATTCTGCTTTCAGATTGTATTATAAGTTATGTGCAATAGACATAGGTGATCCCGTTAATTTTGACATGTGTTTTCACTTTCTCTCAGTTCAAAATATTTTCCAAGTTCACATTAGACTTGTGGTGTTTCATTTCTTTTTTTAAAAATTTTTAAATGTTTATTTATTTTAGAGAGGGAGAGAGAGAGAGAGAGTGCACGGGCACAAGTTGGGAAAGGGCAGAGACAAGGGAGACACAAAATCCGAAACAGGCTCCAGGTTCCGGCTGTCAGCACAGAGCCCCGTCCGTGCAGGCGTGGAACCCACAAACTGTGAGATTATGACCCAAGCAGAAGTCAGTTGCTAACTGACTGAGCCACCCAGGCACCCCTGTGGTGTTTCATTTCTATGTGTTGTTTACTTCTATTTGGGAAATTTCCAGATCTCTTCGCAACTAATTTCTAGTTAAATTCTATCATGGTCAAAAAAGCACATATTATATGATGACAATTATACTAAATTTGTTAAGGCTTTGTGGCCCAGAGTATGGTTTATCTAGGTGACTGTTCCATGTGTATTTGGAAAGAAGGTATGTTTCTGCTGCTGTTAGATGAAGTGTTACATAAATGCAATGAGGTCACGTTGTCTACTTATTCTATTAATTGAGAGGAATGCTAAAGTCTCTGAGTATAATTGTGGAATTGTCTGTTTCTCCTTTCAGTGCTATCAGTTTTTGCTTTATGTGTTTTGGGACTTTTGTTTAGGTGCATATGCATTTAATACTATTATGTTTTGTTGGCCATTTTCCCTTTCATTATTATGCACTTTCCCACTTTATCCCTGGTAATTTTTCCCCGCATTTCAGTCTACTTTGTGTAATATTGATATTGCCACCTCTGCTTTTGCTTTCTTTTGATTAGTATTCCCATGGTGTGTGTATATATCTATATATGTATATATATATAATTAATATATATTGTTATAGATATTATTAATATATATTGTTATATATATTAACCTTTTATTTTTAGTCTACTTATATCATTACATTTAGAGTAGGTTTCTATAGATAGCATTTGGTGTTTTGCTAAAAATCCAATTGGACAATATTATCTCTATTTGGTATTTTAGACTACCTACATTTAACATAATTATTGATTGGATTTAGCTCTACCATTTTATTCGTGTTCTATTTGCTTCTTCTGTTTTTGTTTTTTTCCTTTTGTTCTTCTGTTCGCCCTTTTCCTTCCTTCTTTTGGATTTGAATAATCTTTAGATTTCCATATAATTTATCTTATTGTTGGTCGCATCTCTTGTGCTATTTTTTAGTTGTTGTCTAGGGATTATAATATACACACCTCATCTGTCACAGTTTACTTAAAGCAAATATTTACCACTTCAAGTAAAATGTAGAATTCTTGAAAACATATATGTACCTTTTACCCTTTCCTACTTATGTTATATTTGCCACAGGCATTATACCTACATATGATGAGATCCTTCCAATGTTATAATATTTGTTTTCAACAATCGTGCATATTTTATATAACTTAAAAGGATATAACCTTGGCTTTTTTTTTTTTTTTAATCACAATCCACAGTAGGTAGCAGGTATTATGAGTTCCATTTTAGAGTGGAGGAAATGGATAAGTAAGGTGATTTGTCTGCATTCATACAGTTGAATAATAGCAGAATCAGGACTCCACCTTTTTCCTTTTCCCTTCTACTAGGTTGCATTTTGTTCTTCACATGTAAGTTCTAGCTTTGGTACAGAAACTAGAGTCTCAATGCAAAGCTTGAGAACTTCTAACAAATACTATTTCAGCATTCTTCCTTTTGGAAACACCTTGGTGACCTGGAGGAGGCGGCTCTTCTATTTTACATGTGGCACCAAGATAATAAGCAGAAAGATTTGGGTCTAGTTTCTAGGGCACTGCGTTAACCACGCCCTGGCTGATGCTCTTCATGTTCCTGACTAACAACTAGGTTAGGTCCATGGTCATTTACATTGGCTCTCCTCCATTTGGAATCTGCTTTCTAGCCATCACAATAATCAGGATTCCAACTACAGATGGCTGAATGCAAATTTCACTTCTGTGGAAGTTCTATTTCCCTTCCCTTAAATTTGTGGTTTTTAAAAACTGTGTTCCCTGGAGTGTTAGAGATTTTTGTTAAGTTCCCAGATTTCCATGAAGTGTCCTCAAGGGTCAAATGGACTTGAGTGGGTGGGTGGGGTTGTGGGGAATCCACTTCCTTCCTCTCTCGTTTGTTTTTAATATTTTATTTCATTTGGACAAATAGTTCCTTGGAACTGTAAAAGGAATTTGAAAACCTTCACCTCAGGGCCTGGACCCAGCAGCCTCTCAGGACAGGAGGGAATCTGAGGTCTGTCTACTTCAGCCAGCCATGGGAGGCTTGAGCTCATCACCCCCCTGTGATGCCTGGCCTGGGTCTGAGCAGGGAATCTCCAAGTCTCTAACAGTTCATCCCTTCTGGGCTTGGTTCTGATGCTCTCAGTCCTTCTGTCGATTGTCGCTTGGTGCACTTGGCTGCCCACTGCAATCCCCTGAAGAGTGTTTAAAAATACTGATGCCTGGGCCCCACCCCCAGAGGCTCTGATTTCACTGGTTTGGAATGCAGCCTTGGTAAGGGGAGATTTAAACGTTTCCTAGGTGATTCTAATTTGCAGCAAAGTTCAGGAAGTACTGCCTCAGATGAGCTGAGACCTGTACCTGTGAAGTCCCCACCTTCCCCTGGAAGACACCTGTCTCCAAAGCCATCTTCCTGACTCCTGCTGCAACATATTATCTGGCTGCTCTATGTTTCTCTTAGTGAGGTGCCTCCCTGGAACGCAACAGGCTGGGATGGATTAGATCATCGCACAGGAGTAGAACCAAGCATCCCTCCTTCTTCATACTTGACTTGGATTCCTGCATTGCCAACGTAGCCCTAGCACACACGGGTGACTTGATAAAGAGCCTTTTTTTTTTTTTTTTTTTTTTAACAAAGATGCTGTTGCTAAGCTCTTTCTCCCCACTTTGCATTTTGGATATGACTATTAATTACTGACCATGGCCTAAGGACAGCCACATCAGCAGAGCCTGCAGATAAATGAGGAACTACATCTCGCAGCCTTTTATAGTTCGCAAAGTGAATTCACACACCTTATCTCCATCACTCCTCCCTCTCAACTGCCCGGATTCCAATCCTACTGTTCAGGAGAGGAAGGTGGTTGTCACACAGAGACGGGGCCCCAAACCACCAAACCACAGGTTAGTAAGTCACAGAGCCAGCGTGGGGGGTGGGGTGTCATGCAAAGCGCCTGCTTCCACAGTCGGCGACCTATACACCAGGCCGCACTGCCTCCCATGAAACCCTGCAGTCCACGGCAGGCCAAGGCCAGGACCTCATGGAATGTTCGTTCACCTCTGGGATCGCTGCTGCTTGGTGTGGCAGCTTTCCAGGGCCACCCATGCGCTCTGCGCCGCGGGCTGCAGCAGCAGAACCACAGGACAGGGGTCCCTGCCACAGTGTTGAGAAAACAAGGCCAGGTTTCGGGCAACATTAGCATACCCCTCGCTCCAAATGCTGGCAGAAATTATATGGTGGCTTAAAAGCCTCCTTGGAGAAAGAGAGCCATATGCATGGCTGAACCAAAATCAGAACCAGAAATAAAAAAATCCACCCCCCGCCCAAACAAAAAAACAGACCAGGCCAGAGAGTGGCAATCCCCGTGGCAAAAATTCATAGTCCGTCTGGTGATCAATTCCTTCCTGTATAGACATGCGATGCCTCATTCTTTCAGTGCCTGACTTGCCTTTGCCTTGGGACTTACAATCTCTTCCAGCAACTGGCACTTCCACTGTATGCCCTTTTAGTTTCCAGCTCAGCTCCTCCTCTGGACTTTGGTTTTCTTATGACTATCTGAATATTCTCAGGACTTTCTCCTTTCAAATTCCTGTTGCTGACCCGACTCTGGGTCTTAATTCCACCTATTTCATTGATTGGCCTAAAAACGGTGACATCCGTTGGCTGAGCGGTGGGCATGGTCTGTCCCAGGTGCAGGCAATAAGGATGCGCATTGTCTGTAGAGGATTTGCTTTAAAAGTAGTGATGAAAGCATCTAGAAGTTGATGCTGTCTATCATCACCACGATGAAATGCTACCCCCTGTGGGTGGGAGCACTCCCACTGTCCCTCCCTTCCCGCCTTGGTGTGCTACTGCTGAACATTCAGTCACAGATGTCTATCCCAACCTCCCTGGCATGTCCATCCCAAGCTGGGCTCCATTTCTGTCCTGTCTGTTGGGCAGGACAGAAGTCACATCTAACAGGCTTAGGAGGGCTACAACAGAGCTTCCTGAACAGTTAGTTGAAAGAGAACTCAGTTAATTCTGTAGAAATAATAAGCCCATGGAAGATAGCACAGATTCTATGGTGGAACTTGAAAAACAGAGACAACAGGGTTTTAAATGTCTCCAGAAAGGAGTCTTAGATGATATTGGTTATTTCCAAGCACTGAGAAGTATCCCGCTGGAAAAACAGGGCATGAAATTGTTTTTATTTGAAAGGCATTTGAGAAAACGATGCTTTCTCCAAGCAAAATGTTAGCTCGCCTGGTTAGAAGTTAATTACAGTATTTATTGCTTAAAGCCAGCCTGGAATTTTGGCTTGAATTCTTACAAGCCTATGATTCAGGGGGGAAATTACCTATTCAACCCAAAGCCAGGGAGCTAAAGGTTGATCTGATAACTGCCCATTTCAAAAGGACCCAAGAGATAAGAAATAAGTCCCTGAGGGAGGAAAAAACAAAACTGAAGTTTTAAATCCAGGAACGTTATCGGGACTGCTTGTTACTGAGGATGGAGATAAATGAGGAAATGACGTAAAGGAATTAAGTGATTAGTTGCCTTGATTCTCGAATTAATAATGACCTTGCTCTTTTGATGTCTCCACTAGTCACATACTGGTTTAATTATCATATTTGGAAGTGGAAGTCCAGTGTAAGCAGAGAAACCATGCGTCTGATATGCTGCTAATGGACTTGAGTTTCATCATTCTAACCTGACTCAAAAGCAAACATCATCCTTGTTGGTCACCCTCCTTCAGTCCTGTTTTCGGGGCTGGGTAACACTGACTGACTTGTTTGCGCCTCTGGACATCCCGACTATGTTTTCCAGCTGTGTCATCCTTGGTGCCTATTTGACCTTGAACTTTGGGTCTCTCCCAAGGTTCTGGCCTCAATCCTCTGATTTTCTTCTTTCTGCACCACTGAATTGATTGGTGGGGCTTCAGTGCTACCCCTGGTGGCTCTCCAGCCTGGCCCTCCCTCCGTAGCTCAGAGCCTTTCATTCCAAATGTCAACAGGTCATGTTCTTGACCTTAATCCCTCCTGCCTCCTTCTGCCCTCACCAGGCCTTCTTCCTCCCTTCCATCTCTTATCTCCCCCTCTCTCTGCCAGCTCCTCTCCATCTTCCAAGAAACATGTTTAAGTCTACCCTAGCCTTAAAAAAAGAAAGAAAACCACATCTTGCATCAGTCCCGGCACCCCTTAATCTCTCCTCCTCTTCACTGTCAAATTTCCTAAATAACATTGACTCTGGCTGCCCTGCACCTGCAGAGGTCAGGGGTAATGTTCTAGTTGCTGGATCCAGCTGTGTCATGTTAGCGGCATGTTAACCCTTTGTGCTAGAGAGAGACTGCTCCCTGTGGAGCCTCTCCCTTCCCTCCTCTCTGGGATCTCGTATCCCCTGACCCCTGGCTGCCTCTGATCATGCCTTGGGTCCCCCTCTGCCCCCTGCTCTCCAAAGGGTGCTGTTGCTATAGTCTTTGGTCAGCTTCTGATTGCCCTCCATTCTATCCCTTGGGCACCCCCAACTCTCCACTCTGAAGAGAGGACTCCCAATGTCTATCTTTGGCCCCGGTCTCCTTCCTGAACTCCAGCCCCAGCTTTCCCCCGGCCTTCTAGAACTTTCTCTGGTATACTTCATAAAGGCTTCAGTTCAACAGGCCTCAAATCACGCACATCATTTTCTCTCCCAGCCCTGCTTCCTCCTTGTCCTGGCCCAGATGTCCTGCTGGTCATGGCCTGGACCCTCCATTTCCCCCCAGTTCTTCCGTTAGCCCTGATATCTAATCAGTTACGAAGTCCTATGTTCCCAGCAAACCATGAAAATTATTCCACCATATGCATCCAGAACTTTCACACCTCCAGGTCCCTGCTACACTCTGCCCTGTCTGGAAGGCCTGCCCCTTGTGAGGAGAGGGCATTGTGTGGACACAAGCTGCCGCATGCGAGATACGGGGTTAGAAAGACCATCTTAAAGCTTTGTGGTTCTCTGGATGAAATTCCTCACCGTGTTTATATGTCCATAACCTGCTTCTCTTTCAAGATTCACGGCAGCTGCTGTTGCCTTCCAAAGCTTTCTCTGACTCCTTCCCTGCCCCATCTCAACTGGAAGTAATGTCTCCCTCTCTGGATTCCTGTAACACTTTATATATTTCTCTTAGGGAATTTATCACTGATTACTTCTTTTTTTAAAAAAAAATTTAAATTTTTTTTCTTTCTCTTTTTTATATTTTTTTATTTATTTCTAGGAGAGAGAGAGAGAGAGAGAGACAGCGTGAGCAGGGGAGGGTCAGAGAGAGAGGGAGACATAGACTCTGAAACAGCCTCCAGGCTCTGTGCTGGCAGTCAGCACAGAGCCCGACGCGGGGCTCGAACCCACGAACCGCGAGATCATGACCCAAGCGAAAGTCAGACGCTTAACCGACTAAGCCACCCAGGTGCCCCTAAATGTTTTTTTTCAAATTTATTTTTGAGAGAGAGAGAAAGAGAGACAGCGTGAGCAGAGGAGGATCAGAGAGAGAGACACAGAATCTGAAGACAGGCTCCAGGCTCTGAGCTGTCAGCACAGAGCCCGACGTGGGGCTTGAACCCACAAACCGTGAGATCATGACCTGAGCCAAAGTCAGATGCTTAACCGACTGAGCCACCCAGGCGCCCCTATCACTGATTACATCTTATCTCCCCCATTATATTAACTGACCACATGCTCTTAGAGGGGAAAGGACAATGTCTAGTGTTTTCTTCTTTAAATCCTTCTTGTGTATAGTAGGCAGCCATGAAACACGTCGTTAAGTAAAGACATGAATGAATACAAAATCCTTTCCCTTGGTGAAGACACATGATGGTTTCTAATTTTCTCCTGGCTGCTGTCCTGAAATAAGGCTGGAGTAGCTGGCCTGCCCTGAGAGCTAGAATGAGGACCGGGCCACCTGGACACTGTTACTGTGCAGGGGGCTGGGAGACGCCCCTCCAGCAGCAACGTCGGACCTGAAATGTAAAGATGAAGGAGATTTTAGTTACGTCAACTCCTCTCAGGGGCTCCTGTGTGTGGCAGTTTGGGTTAGAGGACACCCCTCTTCCACCACGGTGCCAACACCTCAGCAGCAATGGAGGCCACACAAGTGTCTTCCAGGGAAAGTGGGTCTGGGTATCTTCAGGGTTTTAGTTTTGCTAGTTTAGACTATGGAAACTGAGGCACTGCCCCCATTGGCCACCCTCTTCTCACTCGGGGCTCCACCTGTCCTTGAAATGAGAATGGAGTATTTAAAGGCTCAGTACGAGGGACACCTGGCCTTTGGCTGGTCCTGGGAGCCCACCCCTCTGGCCCTGCTCTTCCCAAGCGGGAACCTTCACTCCTGTCCTGCTAGCTCCCTGACTGCCCTTCAGTGACCTTAGGACCATCTGATTCTTCTGTTTCTGCTTTTCCCTTCCAAATTCTCCCCTTTCTTCAAGGCTTGACCCATGTTCCTCCATGCTCCCCCCCGGCCCCCACCACCAATTACTCTACCTATCACTGCTTTCTTCCTGTTTTGAAGACCCAAAGTAGACTTCTTATACCCAGACCAGGCCCTTTAAATCAGAGCCCACGAAGATGGCGTCACTATCCACTTCTCACTCTGAGCTTCTCTTGGAGTAAGAAGCTAATAGCTAACAGGTGTCGGGGTCTGGGTTCAAAGCCAGGTTTGGGGTCCAGGGCTCTTGTGCCTTTTATTTACTATGTCGTGCTTCTCCCTGTTCCACCACGTAGTCATTGCAGGTAGAGGCGCTATCGAGCAGCCTTTGGGACTCCTGAGTCCAGTGCCTGGTTCAGAGTGGTTGCTGGATAAATGTATAATAACTTAATAAATACTTAGCTCCTGATAATATCATTTAGTTTAATCTTATGCACTACCTCCATCTTGTCACTTGGCAATTTTACGGTAAAAGAACTTTTTTTTTTAAGGGTGAAATCACTTTTTTTTTTTTAATGTTTTATTTATTTCTAGGAGAGAGAGAGAGAGAGAGACAGCGTGAGCAGGGGAGGGTCAGAGAGAGAGGGAGTTACAGACTCTGACACAGGCTCCAGGCTCTGAGCTGGCAGTCAGCACAGAGCCCGACGCGGGGCTCGAACCCACGAACCGCGAGATCATGACCTAAGTGAAAGTCGGACGCTTAACCGACTAAGCCACCCAGGCGCCCCAAGGGGGAAATCACTTTATGTTCTATCAAAAGCTTTTTAAACTTTTCATTAAATATTGGCTAAAATTTGAGGTGCCTGGGTGGCTCTGTCAGCATCTGAATCTTGATCTTGGCTCATGTCTCGATCTCAGGTTGTGAGTTCAAACCCCACGTTGGGCTCCATGCTGGGCATGGAGCCAGCTTAAATTTGCCAAGACCCTTGCCCCTCACCAGACAGGGCAGAAGACAGTCCTGACAAGGGAGAAATGGAGGAGGGTCCCTAGAATTACAGCTTCTCCAACGCTTCACACCCCAGGCAGTAGACACGTGACTTGACACGTGCTAAGGACCTGCCCTCACTTCAGACCCACTTCTCTTGTGCCATCTGTCTACACTGCAGGCCCAAGTGAGCTGTCTTCTGTGGAAAGACCAGCAGGACGTCAAAGAGCAAGGCTGGCTTTAGGCATCTGTCAGAGCACAAGCCCTGGGGGGCCTGTCCCTTGCGCTACTTAAGATGTCCTGGAAACCCATCTCTCTTCGCCACCTGCCTCAGGTTACAAACACTCACACTCCCTGCAGACTCAGGTCACCACCCAGGAATGACTGAATGAAACAGGCAGGTGTCGATGGACAGCTGAGCAAATGACACAGCTCATCGAAGCATGTTCAATCTCCCTTGTAAGCCTACAAATTAAAATAATAAAGCTGTATCATTTTTCACTTCCCCAAAAATTAAATTATAAAAACATACCCCGGACTCCATGAGGAGATAATCAATCACATAAAAGCAGGGGCCAGAAACCTTTCAAAAATGGGTATCGGATTTGCTCTTTCATTCACTTAAACTCTTTCTGAGCACCTACTGTGTGCCCTGTGCCGTGACAGCCATTAAGGACACAACAAGGGAGACACGGAGTCTGCTGTCCTGGAGGGTTAAGAGTTGTTGAGAGGGAAGGTCTAGTTCACACGCAGTGGTCAAGGAAGGCCTCTGTCAGGAGCCGCCTGCATGTGGGGAAGGGGCCTGCTTGGTGAAAAGCAGGGAAGTGCATCCCAGAAGGAGGGAATAGTCCGTACAAAGGCCCTAAGGTCAGAAGAACTTGGTTTGAAGGAATGACAAGAGGTCTGGTTGACGACTTCTGTTCTCATGAAGAGAGGAGACTATGGGGGTGCACGGGCAGGGGGGTGGCAGTAGTGTTCTCAGACAGAAACTTACGAGGCTGAGTCCCCAAATTCAGGCTCTTAAATTTAATACAACTTATTTTTTTTAAGGTTCACTTATTTTTGAGAGAGCGAGCGAGCAGGGAGGGGCAGAGAGAGAGGGAGACAGAGGATCCAAAGCCAGGCTCTGCGTTGACAGCAGAGAGCCTGATGTAGGGCTTGAACTCACAAACCGTGAGATCATGAGCGGAGCTGAAATCGGATGCTTAACCCACCGAGCCACCCAGGTACCCCTTCATACAACTTACTAACACACTCCTTCTCTGGGCCTCCAGTTCCTCATGCATAAAGTGTTAGGATTGAAGTAAAAGATCTCCCATGTCCCTTTAAGTGAAAATTTCCCTTCAAAGATTGAATTTAATTAAAATAATGAATTTGAAAGGATGAAATGAATCCATAACTGAGTGTTTACATATGACAACGGGCTCCAAAGACTTAATGGAGGGCTCCTGGCCTTTTCCTTGGCCCTGTGACAGGCTGCAGTTGACGGAGGAGCCGGAAGGCCATGGGTGAGGCAGCGCCCTCCCTGAAGAACCCCGAGCAGCAGGGGGGAGCAGTCCCTTGGGAAAGCCTGACCCCGGGAGGGAAGTCACAGCCAGCAAGTTCGAGAAGACTGTCAGTTCAGAATACCTCAGACAGGAGGAGGCCCGGCTGGGCGCACCTGGTCCAAAGACGCTTTTCAGATTTGATTTATTCACCGTATGCGAGTGTTACCTCTGGCGGTTTTCTTTTCCATGTGTTTTTCATCAAAACAATTTGATTTAAAAAAAAAATCACACAAGTGGTTCATTAAAAAAAATTAAGTGTCTTAAAAGTAAGAAGCCGACCGACGCTCTCACTCTTCCCCATGAGCCCCAATCTCACTTCCCTCCACGAGGATCACCAATTTTAACAACTTGGTGCATATCCTTCCAGACCTTTCTGTGCATGTGTAGACACAGACCTATATAAAATGATGTATAATTTCATACAGTACATTTTTAATACAAAAATGGGACCCCTTTATAACTTCTTTTTTTTTTTTTTAAGCCCCGCATCCTTTCAAGGATCTTCATTTCTTGTCATGGAATGTTGAGTGACTTCAGTATTTTTAATGGCTACAGAGTGTTTCATAGGATGAAAATATAACATTTAATCACTTTCCTTCTGTTGGGTGGTTAGGTTGCATTTAATTTTTTTTCAGCTTATAAAAGTGGTTGCAACAGGCAGTCTTGCTTAGGTCTTTCTTTGTAATCTTAAAGGAGCATTTTAATACGGTAACCAGCAGAGGAACTGCTAAGTCAAGGGCTTGCACGCTGTGGTATTACACACTTGACAGTTACCCACGAGTTCGGTCTCCTCTACTACATTGTATTTAAAATGTCTGCAGTCTGCAAAAATTGTACCGTGACACTTTGCATTTTCCTGACTACTAATGGGGATAGATACCTTTTCATATGGTTTTTGATCACTGGCATTTTTCCCTCTGGAGATCACTTGTTTTTATCATGTACCTGTTTTACATTGGGTTGTTTTATGTTTTCTTAGTGAATTGTAGGAGCTTTCTCCAATATTAAGGATATTAGTCATGAGCCCTTTGCTATATATCAAAAATACTATCTCTCAGTCTATCACTTTTTAATCTTATCTTATCTTATCCTATTCTATATTATTTTGAGAGAGCACATTCGAATGGGGGAGAGGGGAAGAGGGAGAGAGAGAATCCCAAGCAGGCTCCATGCTCAGCAATACTGGGAGGTGGGCACCTACGTGCTTTCATTATATTCAGCTACCCGGAGGTCCCTGTGTTCTTCTTTTAAATGATAATAGCTACCAGGGCACCTGGGTGGCTCAGTTGGTTAAGTGTCCAAGTGCTGATTTCAGCTCAGGTCATGATCTTACCGTTTTGTGAGACTGAACCCTGAGTCAGGCTCTGTGCTGTCAGTGTGGAGCCCGCTTGGGATTCAGCCACCCGGGCACCCCAAGAAGGAAGAGGTTAAATCAAGAGATGGGGGTGGCTGGCAATTACACACCAGCTCTCTGCTCCTGCCCTCCCACCCCCACCTTCTCCACTTTCGGGCTATCCCGGCCACTGGGTGCACTTGTGCTCTATGTGGGTGCCATGGGGTGTTCTGCATGTTTTGCTGTGGTCCTGTGGGGTCTGCTGGGGTGGTCTTCACACTATGGACTGCTCTGAGTTGGGCTTCAGACAAACCATAGTTCTGCCAACACACAGTTATGGCCGCAGGTCCTGAAAACGCAAGACCAGGACACATTCACGTTTCCTTGAGGCACGATAATACCGGCACCTATCATTAGGCTCTTGCGTTTGTCTGGTGTTAATGGCTCTTTTGTTTGGGGGCAGAAGTTTTCACTCTGTTAAAAACTGAAATAATTCTTGTATTATATCTCACGACTGAATGTGAATCCACAATTCCTTCAATACAAATGTCAATTAAACAGAGGAAAGGAAAAGTTGTGAGGAAACTTGTTGAATAAATTGAAGGAAAAGGGAGAATTTTGGAAAAGCTTGCCACGTGAAAAGAAAATATGATAACTTAAAGTCATGCTTACAGGGCGTCAGGCCTTTGTCAAAAATCCTCAGAAACCGTGATGTGGAGGCAACTGATGAAAAGCTAACCAGATCAAAGTCTGTACTGTAGGGGGAAGTAATGTAAAGAGAACGTGCGAGAGGAGAAATGGAAACACTCAGAAGTGGATGAATTGCTGTGACAGCACAAGAAGAATAGAGTCACTGGGACATAAGTGAAGATCCATTCAGTGGCTGATGGCTTTTCTAATTAGGGCACCTAAGGGACAGCCTCTCCCAGAAGGTCCTCACCAAAGGGTCAGCCTTCATCTGAAAGATCTTTTTGCCCCCAGTCTCTGTGCCGAGTCCCACGCTTGACACCTGCTGTGTTCCTCCCCTTCCCCCACCAGTGCAAGACTGTTTGCTGCCAGTGGACCCAAGGGGACAGATTGTGGAACATGGACCTCCTTGGCAGCTGTACCACCAAAAAGTACGTATTGACGAATGGATCACCCCACGACGCTTCCCGCTGCGGGATTGTTCTGGCCTTTCACGTCTTTGCTAGTGATGAGAAATGCCTGGTTACTAAGAGGGGGAGGTTCTGTATTTTCCTCCACCATTCCCCCCCACCCAGCATCCTGAAATCAATGGGGGGTTAACGTCAGGGTTGATTCAGTCTCTAAACGAACCTATGACCAAACATCTAGAACCAAAGCAAGAAACCTGAGACGTTTTTGTGTCTCTTCAAAAGCAATGTTGAATTCCCTCTCATTATTGGTTTTGGAAACTGCCCTCTCTCCCTTAAGTGCTCCTTCTTCACCCAGTTGGAGGTTTAGGGAATTAGAACACCAGGGTATGGACTTGGAAATGAAGTTTATTCAACTACTTAAAAGGTAGATTTAAATATGAAACGTCACCCAGGTTAGCATTTCCAAATTGTCTTCTTCACTGGAAGTGAGTCCCTCCAGATACTAGGATTTAGCAGGGTTTCTTACTGCTGAGAGCCAGTGAACCTGCTCTGAGCCCCTGAGAATTACTTCTCTCCTCCCCGCTTCCTCGTGCTGCTTCTCTAGGATCCCCCCAGCTGTCAGAGCTACCCATGAACTCCGATCTCCAGTCCGATCCCCTCCCCCGGCTTGGAGAGATTGGCTCTGGCTGCAGAGCTGAGCTCACCGTGGCTCCTGACCTCCAGCTTGCGGGTAGCTCCCCACATACTGAAGACCTAAATCTTACAACGCAGTGAGTGGAAAAAAAAAAAAAAATCCAGTGGAAGAATATGGGTCCTGTTATAAAGCGCAGCCTTTGTCTACCTAAATCTCCTTGGCATCCAGTAAAGTAAAAAAGGAAAAAAAAGTTCTGAAGTGTTCTGAAGGATGGCTTGGGAGCATAATTCCAGTAAAGTGACCTCATAATCTCTTTAACTCTCAAAACCCAGAGCAGCAATTCCATTTAGAATAATGGAAAAATCAAAATTAGACTCAAATGTTCTCCTACACGTGCACATATATACCTTCGTGTCATGTGTCGGTTTGTGCCTGGATGTCCTGGAACACTCATTTGGATCTATTAATGTCCTGGTATTTTGTTACTTTTAAGCTAATTATTTGGGAAACTGACTTTGCGGAGGCTCTGGTCACTCGAAAAAAGAACACACCATGTTACTTTGGGTGAAGGTCCGGCGGGAATTCTGTCACCCCTCGTGGAGAGGTTAACATTCCAGCCCAGCCACCCCACCGTTTTCGGTTACTTAGGCTTTCATCCTGGATGCCTTGATCTTTGAGAATCTTGATCCTTGTTAGGTTCTCACCTTCTTGTGGATGTCTCGTGCACGGCCAAGCCTTCATGTACTCACTGCCCTTGGAGAAGAGACTGTCCAGCTGCCCTGAGTCCCAGCTGGTGGTCCAATAACCCGCAATGCTGTCCCTAGGAATCCCCAGAGCAAGACACCTAGCGCTAGACAGGGAAGAGCATGTCAATTTCCCACACCCTGAAACAGACACTCCAGGGGAGGGAAGGAGAAAAGGCCTACTTCAAGTCCTCAGGAGTAAATGAGGTCATGCGTTAGGACCCATAAGGTGCCAGGTGCTCCACTATGAGCACCTTATACAGTTTAATCCTTACGTGATACCCATTTTATAGATGAGGATAATAAAGGTCAGAGAGATGAAGCAATTGGAATAAGGCTGGGCAGCCAGGGAGAGATGACACTGGAACTCCCCCAGCTCTGCCTGGGTTCAGTGTCTGTGCTCCTTTCTTTCCAGACAAGCTGCCTCCTAATGACGAGTTAACACCCTGACAGTCATGGTCTTTAGCCACCCACGGTGGGGAGTGGATTCGGATGGTAATCAGGAAGAGGAGTATATTAGTTTCCTACTGCTGCTGAAACCAATGACTAGAAACTCGGTGGCTTAAAGCATCACACATTTTTTACCTTGCAGTTCAGGGGCAAGGGTTCGAAGTCTGAAATGGGTCTCACTGGATTAAAACCAAGATGTTGGCAGGTGCTTCTTTAAGGAAGGTCCAGGGGATAATCCGTTTTCTTGTCTTTTCCAGTTTCTGGAACCACATTCTTTGCACTCCTTGGCTCGGGGCCCCTTCTCCCATCACCAAAGCCAGCAGCGAAGAACCTGCAAATCTCTGACTCCAACTTGTCTGCCTCCCTTTTCTCACAAGGACCTTGTGATTACACGGAACCCACCTGGATAATCTTGTCACAGATCTTATTAAAAACTTTAATTCCATCTGCAACTTCAATACCCATTTGCCAAGTAACCTACCAGGTACGTGGGTTCCAGGGGATTGGATGGGGGTTTCTTTGGGAGGGTTATCAATATGACTCTGCCTCCTCACAATCTTACTTGAGGTTGGGTGATGGTGGCACTCAGGTCCCCATGTCTGTCTCTGGCATGTATACTGACCCCTGGCTCCATCGTGCTAGGCAACTTTGTGAAAGTCCATAAACACAGATCCCAGCATCATCCCAGTGGATGAAGGGTGGGAGCTATAGCCCCATAAAGACCCAGCTCTTCAGCAAGGATTCTGAACTGATGCACAGTCATCCCAGAGAGGGAGCCAGCAACACCAAGGAGGACAGTTCTACCAAGTGGTCTTAAGAATGGAACATTCCTCCGAAGAGCCAAAGCCATCCTGAGAGAGAAGAACAAAGCTGGAGGTATCACAATTCCTGATTTCAAGATATACTACAAAGCCATGGTAATCAAAACAGTATGGTACTGGCATAAAAACAGACACATAGATCAAGAGAACAAAATAGAGAGTCCGGAAATAAACCCACATGTATGTGGTCAATTAATACATGACAAAGGAGGCAAGAATATAACAATGGGGACAAGACAGTCCGTTTGATAAATGATGTTGGGAAAATTGGACAGAGCTGCATACAAAAGAATGAAACTGGACCACTTTCTTATACCTTATACAAAAATAAACTCAGAAGACCTATATGTGAGACCTGAAACTATAAAAATCCTAGAAGAAAACATAGGCAGTAATCTCTTTGACACTGGCCTTAGCAACATTTTTCTAGGTATGTCTCCTGAGGCAAGGGAAACAAAAGCAAAAATAAACTTTTGGGACTACTCCGCAATGAAAATCTTCTGCAGAGTGAAGGAAAAGGACAGCAAAACAAAAAGGCAACCTACTGAACAGGAGAAAATATTTGCTAGTGACATATCCAGTAAGGGGTTCATAACCAAACATTAAAGTACTTATACAACTCAACACCAAAAAACCAAATAGTTCAATTAAAAATGGGCAGAGGACCTGAATAGACATTTTCCCAAAGATGACATACAGATGGCCAACAGACATGTGAAAAGATGCTCATCTTCACTCATTATTAGGGGCATGCAAATCAAAACCAGAATGAGTTACCATCTCACACCAGCCAGAATAGCGAGAATCAAAAAGACAAGAAAGAACAAGGTGGGAATATAGAGAAAAGGAACCCTCACACACTGTTGGTGGGAATATAAATCGGTGTAGCCACCATGGAAAACAGTATGGAAGTTCCTCAAATACTAAACACAGAAATACAGTATGATCCAGTAATTCCACTATTGGGTATTTATCCAGAGAAAATGAAAACAGTAATTTGAAGATATATGTACCTCTTTGTTCACTGCAGCATTATTCACAATAGCCCAGATATGGAAGCAACCCAAGTGTCCATTGATAGATGAGTGGATAAAGAAGATGTGGCACATGTGCGCATGCATGCGCGCATGCGCGCGCGTGTGCGCACACACACACACACACAATAAAAAGAGAACAAGATTTTGCCATTTGCAACAACATGGAAGGACCTAGAAGGTACTGAAATAAGTCAAAGAAAGACAAGTGCCATGTGTTTTCACGTATATGTGGAATCTAAAAAACAAAACAAGGTGGAAACAGATCCATAAATACAGAGAACAAACTGATAGTCATAAGGGTGGGCAAAATGGGTGAAGGAGAGTGAGATATAGGCCTCCAATTATGTGCTGAAAAAGTCACAGGGATGCAAGTTAGAGCGCAGGGAATATAAGTCAATGGTATTGTAATAGCGTTGCATGGTGACAGGTGGTTACATAGCATAATGGATGGACTTACTGAGTCACTATTTTGTACACCTGAAACTAACATAACACTGTGTGTCAACTGTACTTCAATTAAAAAAAATAAAGGGACAAAAAAAAGGGAGACATATGTCATATGTCAGAGATATGTCAGAGACATATATGTAATTATCCGCCCATCACACAGCCTCATTTACATCACGGAGGCCAAGACAAAAGGTAAGGAGAGAGCCCTTCTGTAAATATCCTTGTGGCTGACCGTTTGGTTGATTTTTCTCTTTATTTTCCCCTTAAAGATGGACTTCAGCGCTTAACTGAATCTGATTCAATTGGCATAAAAAAAAAACCCTTAATTGGAGAGTGGCTTGGGCATTTATCCCATTTTACGGGATAAGCCACCAGTGGGAGGGTTAAAGAGGCAGGTTTTGTTTGAAAAGAAAAGAGTTTTGAACACTCAGAGCTGTTCATGGTTAAAGAGGCTGCCTCATGAGGGAGTCAGCTCTCTGCCTCTGTTTGTGTTCAGGAAAGGTGGGCGTGAGGGAGCAGGGTCCAAACAGCTCCAGATGGGATTCTGGACTCGTAACCCAAAAATGGAGAGCAGGAGCACCTGGAGAATCCTCTCCATGTGGGTTTGAGCACCCTCACATGCACCCTCTTCTTAGTCCCCGCGACCTCAATGGGGGTGCGACAATACTTGCTCCACTTTACAGATGAGCACACTGAGGTGAGGCACGGAGCCTTGCCCTGGGTACCTAGCTTGTCCTCGGGCACACAGCACTAGGCAGACAGCCCAGTCTCCTGGCGCTCAGCCCCCACATGCCTTTCTGGCCGGGAGTGAAGCCTGGATGCCCTTGGCTTTCCGTCCTGGCTCACTGGTTTTATGACAGCACAGAGAGTGGAGGCAGCGTTATACAACATCTCGCTTAAAACTCTGGCTGCTTCTACCATTCATTCCCACCTGAGGAGGACAGTCCCAGAACTGCAATAATGTGCCCGAGATCACAGAGCCACTGGGGGGTGGATGCGGAATTCTAAGACCCACAGAGGCTCCAAGCCTGGGGCTCTCTCTGCTGCCCCTTCATGGATGCTGCTTCTGGAAGCCCAGCACTCGCCAACAGTCTGAAGAACCCGGTGGTAGCCTCCAGAGCAAGAAGTCCATACCAGCTCCGAAATCCATCCTTGGTCTGACTGTACACACCCACTTGAGGGATACCAAAGGGATAAACACTTTGTGAGAGTTAAAAGCTTTGTAGAAACTTCCAGTAAGAGGAGCATTACTGTTATTTTTTGGGCATTTTGGACACTTGTCTCTCAGAATCAGAAGACAGGGCTTCAGGATGTGCGTTTGATCCCTGGCCCTGGCCAGGCACCCACAGCTGGACAAAAGACTTTCATGTGCATTATCTCACTGGCCGGCCAGGGCGGGGAGGTGGCAGTTAAGTGACCCTGCTCTCCAGAAGCGCCAGATGCATGTGGTTCTGGAACATCTGTCACCACTAGAAATGGAAATGTCAGAGTGAATGACTAAAAATAAATAAATAACGGACAGGGGGTGATTATTCCAAGATGTTAACATTTTGCCCTCGAAAGTAGGTTTTTAAAAATTACAGGCAGCTCACGAAAAGAGAAAAAAAAACCCACCTCAGAGTATTAAACAGGTAACTTAATAGAAAAGCGTTATTCTTTTTAATTATAAAGGTTTTCATTTCCCCCTTTCCCTCCATTATTTTGGCTAATAAGCTTGTCGATGGGGCTGGATCTGATTACGAAAGGCTGGGAACAGATTTTATGACCTGGAATAGCCATTTTTACACATTAGCATTTTACTTCCAGTTTTATGAATCAAATGCAATATGGAGTCTCTAAAAGTTAGGACACGATTCAGGTATTACCTCAGGATTACTTCATTTGAGCATGTAGTAGATACACGCATCTTTAGGGTGAAGTCTGGGTCCTGGTAATTCTACACAAACCTTAAAGGTAGAAAGGAAAACCGTCTTTGCAACCTATGGGAACTATGGGGAAATTAAGGGAAGAATTCTGGATAGGGCTTAAGATAGAAGGCTGGATTCTAAAGGCTTCCCAGCAGCCGGGAAATCACACTCACGTGCTAAGTGGTTCACTGCACCCAGAGCATCCAGATGGGAACTCTGGAGCATCATGAAGGAAAGGGAAAACGCAGACTTTCCCTCAAGGAGCTGTTATTATTAAAAGGGAAGGTAGAAGAAATTATTACATAGAATACATATGAACACATGTGAACAAAACAGACATTTACAAGACGCTATAACTGAAGTCATAAATGTCGCCTAAAGCAGACTTAGTTCCTAAGAGACTCAGTAAATGTCTGATGAATGAATGAATAAGTGTAATCTGCATCCAGGCATGCAACTATTTTTGACTGACTGATGGTTGATACAGATGAATTTCTGAGATGTTGTTCGTTAAGTTAATTTGTGAGCTCTGTCCTTTATGTGGTGGTTCATTTTTCTCTGATAGCCTTTTCTTAAAAATAGAAAGGGCTTTCAGGAGGAAGCAATATTGCCCTAGTTATGGTCTCCTGGTCCAAACAGGCAAGACTCCACAATTTTGGAAAATTAAGGTAGATCAGCCTAATTTTTCATATAAAATAAAGTTCTTATTTAAAACAGTAGAACAGAGGTGCCTGGGTGGCTCAGTCAGTTGAGGTATGACTCTTGATTTTGGCTTAGGTCCCGATCCCAGGGTCATAAGATTGTGCCCCGTGTTCAGCTCTGCGCTGACCATGGGGCTTGCTTGAGATTCTCTCTCTCTCTCTCTCTTCCCCTGTCATTTCCCCAAGTTGCATGTACTCTCTCTCTCTCAAATAAAAAAAAATAGAACAGCAGAACATAACGACAGTAAGAGGTAAACTAATCAATTAACAAAAATGAACATCTAAGATGTTGGCAGCTTAATTTTTATTCCCTAGTGGTCGCAGGCCACCATCTACCTTTATGCGTAGTATTGACTATGAAACTTTTCTCAACTAAATGTTGCAATGAGGACTAAGCACAGTTTTGGTACTTGTCAACAGGCAGGGTATGTGGCTGTCTGCTGCCCTGGTTCATCAGGGTGCTAGCAGAATGTTCCTTTAAGATGATCAACTAAAGGTGAAGAATGAGGTACCCATGACTCGTAGCTAGTTTTCAGCTGTGCCAGGCATTCATTTAGAGGAGGCTGGCAAATGATAGCCCAATGGGCCAAATCTGGCTTGCTGTCTGTTTTTGTAAATAATGTTTTAGGGGAAACCAGTCACTCCTTTTGCACTACAGCAGCGGAGTTGAGTAGCTGTGACAGAGGCCACATGGTGTGCAAAGCTTAAAAATATTTACTCTCTGGCCTTCACAGACAGAAATCTAGTATAGTAGTGCCAGAAGTCTTCCCCTTACACTAATGCCACTTTTTTCTGCAGAGAGTGAAACAATGGAATTCATATCACTGTCACTACCACCCACACCAACATCCTCACTATCACCATTACCATGACCACGACGACCACCACCACCATCATATCACCATCATCACCACCACCACCACCACCACCATCACCACCTCCACCGTCACCACCACTACCACCATCCAGCATCACAATGTCACTATTGTCACCACCACCACCAATACAATTTCACTTTCTAGCAAGCACGGCTCCAGTGATTTTTCCCTTCTCTGTCCTTTCAACCTGAGTTCAGTTACATGGTGCTTGTGGGTAAAAAAACACATCATTGCTCTCTCTGTCCCCGTTGTGTTCTGGTTTCATGGTTTATAAAGAAAGACAGGTACTGATGAAGTGATGAAGCAAGAGTCCTCCGGTCATCTCAAGACCAGGGTGTTCTTAGGTAGAGGGACAGCCATCACCTTTTTTGTTTGATTCAATCAGCACAGAGGAGAAGAGTTTTCCTACTGTTCTTACCCACTCTGACTCCTGAAATTATGCAGATCGCCTTCTCCAAAGCGATAAAGTCAGAGATTAACAGCACAAATGTAACCCTTAAACATCTAAATAAACACCTTAAATAATTTGGATCCAGAAGTAAATCAAAATTATACTTATTGGATAGGGAGCCTCAGTTTTGGAAGATGAGAGAGGTGTTAGAGCTGGAAGGTGGTGGTGGTTGCACAATAATGTGATTACACTTAATGCCACTGAACTGTACACTTACAATGGTTACAATTATAAATTTTACTTTATGGGTATTTTACCACATTAAAAAAAGTTAACATTAGGGAGGCAAGGTGAAGGGTGTATAGGAGCTCTGTATTACCTTTGCAATTCGTCTGTCAATATAACATTATTTCACAATAAAAAGCTTTTAAAAATTATATATACTCTATTTGCTTAGAATAGTGTTTCTCAAAGTGTGGTCGCTAAGACCCTTCCAGGGGGATCTGTGATGTCATGTCTACTTACATAATAACACTAACATGTTATTTGCCTTTATTTCCCCTTCTCACTTTTTCACGAACGTCAAGGGTAGAAGTAGGTTACTGGTATGGTTTCGGATTCAACACTGCAATTAATCTTTAAGAAGCTACCACTTCTCTAGTTTGGTGTAGTATCAAAGAAAAAGAGCCATGATTATCTAAAAAGACCTTCCAACTATGTATCTATATGAAGCCAGATTTCATCCACCTGCTTCAGCCAAAAACAACACGTCATAATGGACTGAATGCAGAAGTCACGAGAATCCAGTGGTCTTCTTTAAGCCAGGTATTAAAAGAGATTTAAAATTGTAAATAACGCCTCTCTTCCCAAATTTATCTTTGTTTTGGGAAATACTTTTCAAAAACACTGTTGTTACATAATGAACTTATTATTGTTATGTTAAAATGAATCAAGACATAATTTTCAAAGTTCAGTTTAAGTTTTGAATGCTAGAAGTATCAATACATACAATGTATACACAAATGTTCTTTGGGGTCTTCGATAACTTTAAGTGTGTTTTGAGACCAAAACATTGGAGAATCACTGACTGACTAAGAAGAAAATGGACATATACTGAATTTATGAGATGTGGTCAAAGCTTTCAATCCTTATATTTCTTAAAAAATTGAAATCAAGGTGGACATCTTAGTTTATGAATGAAGAAAATACTTGCATTAGAAACTGAGAGCTGGTTCTTCAAAAATGGTTTTTGTTTTGAATTGAAGATTACAGCTGGACCCATTTTTAAAATCAAAGTATAAATAATATTTTATTATGTTAGTTTCAGAGGTACAGCATAATGATTAGGTATTTGTATATATTGCAAAATGATCACCACAGTAAGACTAGTTACCATCTGTCACCAAGCACAGTTACAAAGTTGTTTTCTTGTGATGAGAACTTTTAAGATTTATTCTCTATATGCAATACAGTATTATTAACTACAGTTGTCACTCTGTGCATTCCATCCTCATGACTTATTTTATAGCTGGAAGTCTGTACTTTTTATTTCTTTATTTTAAATTTTATTTATTTATTTTGAGAAAGAAAGTGTGAGTTGGGGAGGGGCAGAGAGAGAGAGAGAGGGAGAGAGAATCCCAAGCACGCTCTGTACTGTCAGCGTGGATCCCGATGCGGGGCTGGAACCCATGAGCCGCCAGATCATGACCTGAGCCGAAGTCATATGCTTAACTGACTGAGCCACCCAGGTGTTCCCCTGTACCTTTTTAATAAGCAACTTTGAAAAAAAGCAATAAAACCCAAACAGATGACATTACAACTAAAAAAAGATAATGCATCAGAGGACATTTAAATTATAAGTGAATTTTACATGTAATTCTATACTATAACATTTAAAACTCACCATGAAAAAGATACATTAAGAAAATTACCAGATTGACTTAAGATGAAGAAGAAAACATGACAGACTAGTAACCGCAGAAGAATTTTTTAAAGTTACCAAAAATAATTTCTTCCAAAAGGATTCTGGGCCAGATGTTTTTTATTGGTGATTTTCCATCAAAATCTAAAGGACTAGGTAATGATATAAACTTTTCCATATAAAAATTGAAAAGCTCACCTAACCTAAGCTTCAGAGACATAGTATGAAAGAAAGCAATGGGCCAATCTCTCTGATGAATAATGATTTTAAAAGTCCTAAGTAAGGTACCAGCACACTGAATTCAACAGAACATTAAAAGAACCGCTGAGCAAGACGAAGCAGGTTGTATCCCAGGAATGTAAGGATGATTTAATATAGGAAATTTTTAGGAAAAAATAATTTAAATAGATGCCAAAATGACATTTAAAAGTCATTCTGCTAAAAACATTTACCAAATTAGAAACAGACTTTCTTAATCCAATAATAAGCATGTAATCATAAATAGATTGAAAATATTTATTGAGTATACCTCTGTCTTTCTTGATAGTTAAAATTAGAGGTATTCACATTCAAATCAGAGATAGATTAAAGATGTCTGCTATCACTCATTTAAAATAGATTTAGAAGTGTGGGTAAACTTTTGGTAATATATCACAAAAAAGAAATAAAAAAAGGCAACATCACCCTTATTTCCACGTGATATGATTATATCATTAGAAAATCATGAAAATTAATCACTAAAACTCAGAATGAATAGAAGTTCAATGAAGTGGCCAGACAGTGATAAATGTTAAGAAGTCTGTAACTTTTTTGTAGACTGATCATAACAATTTTGAAAATAAACTAGACACGTATTTCCCTCTCCATCATCATCATCATCTCAACAACAAAATACAAGTAAATACTTAAGACCAATTTTCACAACTAATACAGAAACTCTATGTGAGAAATAAAAAAAATTTTACTGGCAGATATAAAGTATTTGAATAATTGGAAATAAAAGCTATGTTCCTGGCCTGGATGTTTTAACGATTTGAACTATTTTACAGTTTAACTATTTTTCCCAAACTGATTTATAGATCTAAAATTTATAGATTTATAGATCCCTGGCAAGATGCCAATTTAAGTGTGAGAGATCTTCTCTGGCCACCTAACTTGAGTAGCACCCTGGTCCTCCAGCTGGTCACGTGTTCTCTTTTTTCCTGGTTTTATTTTCCTGACGGCACAAATCACCATCCGAAATTATCTTTTTGTTCTCTTGACTTGCATCTCCCTGAATGTAAATCAACAAAGGCAGTGTGCCTTTGTTCTCTGTGGTGTTATCAGTGCCTGGAACAGAGCTTGGCATACAGCAAGTGCTCAGTACATGCTTACCCAGTGGACTTAACACGATCTCCCATGAAAACGTTAATAGGATTTTTTTTCCCTTGGATGTGACTAAATGGTTCCAAAATTCACCTGGAATAGGAACATGCTAGATTGTCTATAACATTATTAAAAAGAAGCCAAAGAGGGTGACTTGCCTGCCAAATATTAAAGCACATCTTAAAACTGCAATCGTCAAAACGCGGTGCAGAAATTAAATGATAGATAACTGGAACAGAATAAACAGTCACAGAACAGATCTAAGTAGGATAAATGGGAGGATCCAGCCCATTCTAACTTTCTAGTGTTAAATAAACAAGCTATTCAACAAATCAGGTTGGAAAATTGGCTAAATGTTAGGGGCAAATCCTTATTCTCATTTTATGCTATACTCGTAAAAATGTTTAGCAACCCCCCCCACCCTAAATAAAGCCACAAACAAAAGAGTATATGTAGTGTTATATACCATTTATATAAGGTTTTTTAGAAACAGGCAAAACTAATCTATGGTGTTACCAGGGTAATGGGTCTTTTTGGGGGTGGGGTAGATTAGTGACTGAGAGGTGGGCACTCTAAGGGGCCCTCGGAATGTCAATAAAGTTCTATTTCTTGATCTGGGTACTCGATACAAGAGTGTGTCCACTTCGTGAAAATTGATCAAAACTGTACAATTTTGAACTGAGGGCTTTTCTATGTATTATGCTTTGTTCTTCAATAAAAAGCTTATTTAACAAATGAGTAAGTGCTAGGCAGCCAGTTGATTGCTCTGGTCAGAGGTTAGGTTTTCTGCACTTACACATGCATTTCTTTTTCACTCATGCTTTCAGAAGAGGAGATAAAGTTCTATGACGTTAAGTTAAGCTTATTTCATTGTAATCAGTTAAGGAGACCGATAAAGACCTTGGGTTGAAAAATCTCCATCCCTTCCAGGAGGGGTCTGTGTCATGGTCTGTCCCTGTGCTGAGCAACCCTGAGGGTCCATGTCCTTGGCTCCCACACACTCACAGCAGAAATTGTTCTGGGGCTCTATGAGGTGCAGCTGGACACTTTATTTTTTTAATACACTTAAAATTATTTTTAATGTTTATTTTTATTTTTGAAAGAGAGAGACATACAGTGCGAGTGGGGAAGGGGCAGGGAAAGCAGGAGACACAGAATCTGAAGCAGGTTTCAGGCTCCGAGCTGTCAGCATGGAGCCTGACATGGGACTCGAACTTACACGGCCTGAGCTGGAGGTGGATGCTAAACTGAGCTACACAGGCACTCCTTTAACATACTTTTTTTAAAGTTTATATATTTATTTTGAGAAAGAAGGGGTTGAGGAGGGGTAGATGGGAGTAGGGGGGAGAGAGGGAGAGAGGGAGAGAGAGAGAGAGAGAAAGAAAGAGAGAGAGAGAGAGAGAGAGGACTCCCAAGCAGACTCCATACTGTCAGCACAGAGCCCGACATGGGGCCTGAACCCACAAACCATGAAATCATGACCTGATCCAGGGTCGGAAACTTAACTGACTGAGCACACTGTCATCTGGACATTTTAAAGAATCCAATGCACAGAACAGAAAGTCAGTATTCACATTAAAAGTAAAGTGTCTAAAAACCCACTCCTGGTTCCTTGCACAGACCTTATACATGAGCATTGATCAACTTCTGACTGCTTGTATGAACATCTTGGTAACACCTCAAACCAGTGAGTTGAGTTAGGGGACACCCCAGTGACTGGATAAAACCCAAACACCTTTTGATCTTGTTCACTATCAGTTATAAAAGCATGTGTTATAAAGTTTTGATTTTCCTACTAGCTTGATATGGTTAGAAAAAAGATCTTTTGCTTTTGGAAAGGTATTTATTGTCCAGACAAAACCTCAAAGCATAAATATGCGGCTCTATAACCATACAGTCCTGGACTAGTTTATGTAATGGTAACAACCATAAAAATAGTATAATAACATCTGATGCTCATTGAGTCAGTATTTCGTGCCAGTCACCATGCTAAGTGCTTTACCAGTAGTATCTTATTTAATCCTATAAGTAGTATTGTTAATTCATTTTATAGATAAAGAAAATAATATATGGAGAGGTCAAGTAATTGACTGGAGGCCACAGAACCATAAAGTCACATTGTACAATGAACACTATCCTGCTTCTATTGAATTGTTTGAGATTTTGAGAATGTATGCTGGGTCCCTTTGCCAGGGAAACTGGTGACTACTAATTTTTTAAAAATTCCAAGTTAGTTTTAGCCAGTAACATTTTTATAAGTAAAGCAGAGGCTCAACCACAATGTGGAGTATTCATTTAGAAGAAAACTTAAATCTATTGATTAGATCCTTTTTCTTTGATGTACAAATTTCTGCCATATTAATAAAAAGTTATCTTAAGGGCTGATATTGGTCTTCTTATAGCAATTCTGGGAACTCATCAGACATATGACGTGTTAGGGATAATTGAAAATTCAATTTAAACAGAGCACTGATGAAGGATGAGGACAGGTTCTCTGTTGCCTAATGAGAAATTGCTGTGGGGATTATGTCATTGTGACAGGTGAAGGTCGAGATAACCACTTAGCTCTGGTGTCCCCAGAGCTCACCAACAAGGACAATGAGACTGAGTTAGGTTTCCAGAACGTGGTATCAGAGAAGAGGGAAGAAACTTAGCTTCTGTCAAATACAACTAATATTTTCCTTTGCATATTATCTACCCACCCCCAACCCTTTTCTTTTAAAATCGGATTGATCACTTACATTTCCAACTCCTAAAACCACTCATGTGTTCTTTCTACTTTCATTTGCTTCAGATCAGCTCAAAATGTCAGGTGTACTTTATCATTCTATGACCTAGCAATACTTTGATGTGCAGTATGTTTCCTGTCATCAGACTCTTGGTCTAGACCTGGCCTTTCTAAAACAGTTGCTCTCCATTTACTCTCCTTCCTACTGCTGTCTTTAGAGCAAGGGTATGATCCTGTTGCAATATTCCCCCTGTCCAGCAGCTTCAGTGGCTGATATTGCTGAAAGAACAATCCAAAGATGGAGTTTGGAATGAAGGTCTTCATGGTTAGTCTTATCCTATAGCTGCAGCCCCAAAAGTCAAGGCTGCCCTCACTTTCTTATAAGATGCCATGTCCAGACATGCCTCACATTTCCCCCTTCTCTGTAGCTCATGTCTCTCCTTTGTACTGGAATGTTGTTTCTCCTATTTTTTTTCTGATAAAATCTTACCCATCCTATAGAACAAGGGTAGGCCAACTATAGTATGGGGGTCAAATTTGGTGACTGCCTTTTTTTGTAAATCAAGTTTTAATGGAGCACAGCCACACCCATTCATTCACATACTGCCCATGGTACTCTCTCACTGGGATAGCAAAGTAGATGCAGTCATGGCCAAACGGCCTGAGAAGCCTA
Source organism: Hyaena hyaena (assembly GCF_003009895.1). NCBI lineage: Eukaryota > Metazoa > Chordata > Mammalia > Carnivora > Hyaenidae > Hyaena > Hyaena hyaena. Next base: position 1,912,744 of record NW_024080762.1, read on the forward strand.
GAATATTTGCTAGGTGGCTCTTTCTAAAAGCAGGTTGAAAAGCCCTGCTCTAAAAGCCCAGTTTACCTCCTCATGCTCCTCAGTGTACACTGTTAGAAGTAATTTCTCCATCCTATGTACTCCCATAGTGCTGGGTCTCTTACCAAAGTCACCAAAGGATTCTCAAATGGATGATAAATGTCTATGGGGCAGGTACCATTCAACTTGATGTCTCTGCACTGCACTGCACAAAGTAGGTGTATAGATATTTGCTGAAATGTTTTAACTATTTTGCATGACTATTAAGTCAGATAAAGAGCAGTGTCTTGCCTCATCAGATTATATAACTACTGGATCAAGGGAGAAGTAAATATTGAGGAGACAAATTATGCTCCCAGAGCGTAATAAATATAGGTGTGACTGTCAGGCCACAGAAGAGGGTTAGGCAGGGGCTATATGAAAGTCTCTTTTCCAAGGAAGGATGTGAATATTGATTTAGAACTCAGACAGAAGCAGTAGACCTTTCCCATACTGACCTTTATATGATTTCTAGTCCCAAGTGTCTGGCTTGGGAAAAGGATAGAGCAGGACTAGGAGATGTGGAAAGTTCTTCTGAGGGCTGTTGAGGTTTGGCTGAAACAGCTAGAAAATAGCTAATAGAGACAACCCCCAGAGGAAGGAGGAAGAAGGCTTCTCTTCAAAGCACACCCCTTCAGGGATTTATTAGCCAAAGGAAGAGCAGATCTGACTGGAGATGTGTTTGGTGACAAAAGGGAAAAAAGATGTTCAGTTTCTCCTGTGGGAAGGTGAGACCTGGAGCGGATGATCCCAAAAGGCAGATTTCCCATTTCCGAAGCTCTAGCCCTCAAGGGAAAATAAGGGACATTACAAAAGATGGCATGAGCCTGGAGCAGCCAAGGATGGGTGGCCTGGAGTTCCTGGGTAAGAAAGCCTCAAGGTCACTGTTTTTCTCAGCTATCGCTTCAGTTTCAGTCATATATTTAATAAATGTTGTTTAAAACCTTAGATATGCCTTCCTTATTTTGTATTAATTCCCTAATGTGGAGGCTGAGCGATCTAACACATGGCAGAAAGCCAGACTTTGATTCAGACAGGGAAGGCTTAGCGGTACTTCCAAGTGGGTTAGGCAATGGGGAGATTTGGGATGACATTATCCAGGCCAGACTCACAGATAATGGTTTCTGACTTATTGCCCTGATCCAGGTAGGAGACCTGGGAGGGATTAGCAGCCCTACGATGATGTTCTCCAAAGGTGCTGGTGTCCAGAGTGGGCTGGGAGAGAATCCTATTCTCCCTACAGGGACAGGGCTGTCAAATCACTTCCATAAAAATCCAAGACGCAGTCCCACTCAGCAGCTGTTTCCTGAATTTGAGGAAAGCATCCCATTAGGTACAGAAAAGCAGGTGTGGGTGTTGTGTATATGTCTGAGGCAGATGATGTAATTAGAAGAATAAAAAAGCCAATCACAGTTAACTATTCCCCGTAAAACAAAAGGCAAACCCAAGTACAAAAAGGCAAATTCGGTCTTACATTTCCCGGCAACATTTAGGTGCTCCCTAAGAAGCGGAAAATGGGAAACAACAATGAGCATAAGGGAGTGAGGCGGGATTGATTTCATTTTATTCCAGCGTATCTGAAGCTTTTCAAGGCAGAGTGACTGCAGAAATGAAAGGAAAATCCACATAAACAGATGCAAGAACATCAGAGCCATTCTAAATCAAAGGGACGTGCGCTGTCAGACACCAGGTGGAAAGCGTGTCATGCAAAATGAAGTCCAGGAGTGCTAAAACCAACAACAGTGTCTTTCCAAATCACAGCAAGATGGCACGGCCTCTCTGGCACAGGATCTTTGCAAAGATTTGGTTTTGGACAGGAATCATAAACGCTTGCTGCTAAAGAAAAGGTCAGAGCTGAGTCCAAATAACAACAATCAAATACTCGGTGATCACCTTTTCATGCCACCATGCCAGCATCAATGAGGGACATCCAGCCATGTCATGTTTGCTGTCTGACCATCTCCCCAGGCTGCCGCTACCCACAGAAGGGAACTGAGGAGGGTCACAAGCCCATCTCTGTATCTTGCTCTGATGCCTGAATGCAGACCACCAAGGCACATCTTACCATCTGCTTAAGTACTCTTAAAGACACGCTTGACGTGTTGGCAAGGATGTGGAGAAGCTGGAACCCATGTACATTTCTGGCGGGGACAGAAAACGGTGCTGCTACTGTGGAAAGCAGTCTGGAGGTTCCTCAAAAGTTAAACACGGAATTATCATTGCTGGGGCAATTCCGCTCTGGGGTATATACCCCGAAGAACTGAAAGTAGGGACTCAGTTACCTGTACACAATAGCCAAAAGGTGGAAGGAAATAACCCAACCGTCCATGAACAGGTGAGTGGATAAACAAAATGTGATATTATATATAAAAAGGAACACGTTTCTGATGCGTGCTACAACATGGATGGACCTTGAGAACCTTAGGCTAAGAGAAATTATCCAGACACAGAAGGACAATTACTGTATGATTCCACTTGTATGAGGTCCCTAGAAGAGGCAAATCCATGAGACAGAATGGAGAGGAAAGGTTACCAGGGACTTAGGATAGGGGGGAATGGGGGATTATGGTTTATTAAGTACAGCATTTGGGGTGATGACACAGTTCTGGAAATGGATAGTGGCGATAGTGGTGATATCATGCATGTATTTAACGTTGCTCAGCTATATGTTTAAAAATCATTACAGCAAAAATTTTTGTGTTATATATTTTTTACTACAATTTAAAAAAAAGAAAGAAAACCATGATGTTTCCTGTCTCCAAAATATTCTACTCTTTTTAAGAGGTGGATGTTCTTTTAGATGCTGGTTTCAGGAGAATTCTGCTAAGGCAGATGGTGAAAGTCTAGTGACTAAGGTGGAACTATGGCAACCTAGCCCAAGGCTGAGGGCAGGCCGGTGACCTTCATCAAGCTGGAGGTAGTAGTAGTGATGGAACAGTGTGGAGGGGACAAAAAGCCCGCAAGGAATTAGAATTTATCTTTCTTCTACTGCTGGGGGAAGGGAGAAGGCACAGTTTCTCCCCTATTTCTCATCCCCTGGCCACATTTTTCAGGCCAACGGCCATGGGCATTTACATAGAATACAGGTCATGAGCAGAGACAGTGCCTGGATTTGAGTCCTGACTCAGCCACTCTTATATTATTCACCTTGGCAGGTCCCTCAGCCAACGCTGGGCTCAGTGTCCTCAGCTATAAATGCAGGTGCTGATACAACACCCCGTCCCCCTTCTCCAGTTGTGTAAGTGCTGTGTGACACAAAAGAGGTGGCCCCAGAATTCCGACAGCCTGGGAGTAACACAGGAGACGTGCCACGAAGGAGGTCTTCTCGTGATGAAGGTAGGCTAACGGTGTCTGAGCACAGGCCCCCCAGACGGGCTGCACAGCACATGTGTAGTCTCAGGAGAACTTTGGTTTCTGCATCTCACCACCCAGCACAGTTGCAAGTACACAAAGGGTACTTGAGAGAAGGAATGTCTAAGGCTGGACTGTTTGTCTTCAAAGAGTACACAGCCTACCCGGGCAGAACACAGCATGCGAACAGATAAATTACAGTAAAATATGGTAAGTGCCAAACTGGAGATACAATCAAAGTCTTATGGGACTTCAAAAAAAAAAAAAAAATCTAACTCTTTGCTGTTCCTTCTCTTGGTCTTTTATTCTCCTGCCATGTATTAAGAAAGCAAGCAAGGGCTCTGAATGCCAGAAAGACAGGCTGCAGGAAGGTGCTCTAAGCCAGATGTCTGTTGCTGGGTTGCGTGCAACTCAGGGCCCCATGGCCAAGAGATATTGAAGGAAAATGGAAGGAGGGGGCTTAGACTGGAAACTAAGAATTCATAGTGAGTTGATCAATGCAAACAATGGTAGAATTGTCATTCCAATAGCACCTTTGACATTTATTGTTATTATTTAGATATCGTTCTTAGATAAGTGACCCATGAAACTTTAGCACCGAAGGGATCTGAGTGAGCACACAGGCCGCACCACTGACATTTGGGGCTGGACAGTTCTTTGTTTAGGGAGTGTCCTGTGGATTGTAGGATGTTCAGCAGCACCCCTGGCCTCTCTTTGGGTTGGGGGGAGCAAAATAGCTCCTACTCAAGACCCAGGGTAATATGGAAGTGGCTTTTTAGCCTGCAAGGACACTGGAATCACCAACGGAGCTTAACAATTCTGACACCCAAGCTGTGCCCCAGGCCAATTAAATTGGGAGGTAAGAGCCAGCCGTTGGCTTATTTCAAATAGGCCTCGGATAGCATACCTCCTGGGATTCCAGTGCACGGCCAGGGTGAGAACCACTGATCTAGAAAGATTAGGGAAGGAGCAGTTATTGAGTATCTCTAAGATCGTAGGTATCTTACCTACATCTCACTTAAAGTCAACAGCTCCATGAAATTACAATTGTTTTCCTAATTAACCTGGGAGGAAAAGGAATCTCAGAAAAGTTGAGAAACTCATTCAGAAACATCCCAGATGGAATGGCGGCTCTGCAGAGGGCAGTTTCAGTGGGCAGTGCGGGCTGTACACGGAAGGCAAAGCCAAGAACTGGAAAGTAGACAAGAGCAGAGCAGAAAAATGCACTCACAGCGTAGGATGCAGTCTGGGGTGGAAGCGGTGAGCCCATGATTACAGACGTGTACCTCAAAGAAGCCATTTTCTGATTAGAATGAGGTGAGCACAGGGGAGAGACAGAGCACACATATACATTTCTTCCCCCCGTTGCTCTGTGGGGAAAAGCAACTAGAGACACAGTGAGACACAGAAACGCAAGGACACAACTAGAGCAAGTAAGTGGAATCAGGTAGGCTTTGGATGTCTAAGAAGAAAGACACAACATGTTATACTCGAGCTGGGATAATCCTGGAAGCCTCGAGCAGTGGGGTGGAAGAGGAGGCTGTTTCCTGTTTAGCCATTATAAGGAAAACTTGAGACTTGGTATAAGGTAAATTAAAGGTGATGGTTCATGTTTATTATCCTATTGAGTCCTTGCATATCTCTAAGAGACGGTGGTTGTATATCAACTCCTTGTCTGCCCCCTGCCCACACACACTCCGAGGAGGTCTGTCAGACAGCACAGACACCAGAGTGCGTCTGCTCCATTTGAAGGAAAGGCCTGTTGCATAAACAGATGTAGGTCACTTAGTCCACTCGAGCTGCTATAACAAAACACCACAGACTGGGAGGCCTATAAACAACAGAGGTTTATTTCTCACAGCTCTGGAGGCTGGGAAGTGTAAGACAAAGATGGCTGTCTTTTCCCTATAACCTCTCATGGCAGAGGGGGTCAGGGGTCTTTCTGGGGCCTCTTTTATAAGGATACTAATCCCATTCATGAGGGCTTTGCTCTCATGACCTACTCACCACCCAAAGCCATACTGACTAAACCCCCCACCTTGGGGGTTAGGATTTCAATAAATGAATTTGGGAGAGCCACTGCAGTAACTGGAGGAAATCTTCTTAATAAGAAAACATCCATGAACTTTATAAATATAAATTGAGAAATCAGGATAATCAGACACTGGGGAAAAGAAAAAACAAGAGCAGGTTCTTTTTTTTTTTTTTTTTTAAATGTTTTTTATTTATTTCTAGGAGAGAGAGAGAGAGAGAGAGAGAGACAGCGTGAGCAGGGGAGGGTCAGAGAGAGAGGGAGTCACAGACTGAAACAGGCTCCAGGCTCTGAGCTGGGAGTCAGCGCAGAGCCCGACGCGGGGCTTGAACCCACGAACCGCAAGATCATGACCTAAGTGAAAGTCGGACGCTTAACTGACTAAGCCACCCAGGCGCCCCAACAAGAGCGGGTTCTAATAAAAACTGTTCAAAACTAGTTACAGAAAGAAAATTCCTTACTTTGATAAAAGTTATATATCAGAATACTCTGCAAATGTCTATTAGAAGCAATCCCAATACTGGGAACAAGACAAAAATGGGCCAGTAACATTGTTATTCTAGACTTCTGGATTCGTCCAAAGTTTTTTAGAGGTCTAAGCTTTTAAGTGTTACAAGACAATGGAATAATAAGAGGTAGAATATGCATATGAAGATAACATTATTATTATCATCCGTAGATGTCAAGATTTTCCACCTAGAAAAATCCATGTTAAATAGGTGAAAAACTATTAGAACTGTTAAAGAAATCTAGCAAGATATCCAGGTAGAAAATAAATATATGATTTGATACATCCTGGAATGACTAATTGGAAATACAGTGGAAAGATCTTATACCATATTAGCAAAAACTATAAAATACCTCGGAATAAACCTAATAAAACCTATGCACACTCTAGATAAAGAAATTTTATTAAAGAACACAAAATGGGAAGATATGCTATACTCCTGAATCAAAAGAGTCAACATTATGAAGACCTTTCTTTTCTTTTTCAAATTAATTCATAATTTCACTCAATTAAGAAATCTCAATTAAGAAACAGAAGTTTTATGGATTTTGGCAATTTTGAAGTATATGTAGAACAAGTGTACAAGAAGACTCAAGGTAATTTAGGAAAAGAGCAAAGTGTTTGGGTAGGGAACTGGGTGGGTGGAGGGAGAAAGTTGACCTATAAAAGAATAACACATAAAACCTCAGTAATGAAAATATGGTACCAAAGCAAGAAGAGACAAATAGATCAATGGACTTGAATTAAGAATCGACAAGAATATCTACATATATTTGAATTTAATATATGGTTGAGGTGGCATTTCAAATTAGTGGGGAAAATTTAATAAACAATGCTGTGACAACAGTCTATCTATTTGGAAAAAGAAAATTAGATTCCCTACCTCACACCATACACAAAAAATAATTTAGGTAAATCAATATTTAAATATACAAAATGAATATAAAAGTAATAGAAGAAAATATGAGAGACTAATTTTATAATGTGGGAGGTGGGCAGGTCTTCCTAAGTAAAACAAACCCCACCAGCCATAAAAAAAAAATGATTGACATATTTGACAAAAAAAGATTAAAACTCTTCTCCACAAAATAATAGATATGATAAGCACAGCTGAAACACAAGATAAAGACTCATATGTATATGAGCAAAAGATGGTTATTATCCATAACCTTCATGAGATCTTAAAATCAGTAGGAAAGCCACAAACACAACTTAAAATAGAAAATTCATAGGAAAATCAGTAGGAAAGCCACCAACACAACTAAAAATAGAAAATTCAATAGAAAATTCATACAAATCACAATAAAAATGAGTAGTCAGGAAAATGCAAATAAAAAAGGTATAGTAAAAGTTAAACACATTCACAATATTTTGTGTTCATCCAGGTGTTGAGAAAGGCACTTTGGGTGGGGATACAAATTGGTATAACCACTTTGGAGAGGAATCTTACTTTATCTCTCAGTGTTCATTCCTCTTGACCTACAAATTCTATTCCTAGGAATCTATCCTACAGAAATATTTATGTAAGTACGAAAGGATATACCTATTAGGATATTCATGGACGTGTTACTTGTAAAAAAGACCTTTATTTAAGTTTTCTTCTCCAAGAATTTGCTCTGTTTCTTCTAGATACAAATTTTCCGGTTATGTACTTGGGTTTTCTCTTTCATGGTATAGGCTTAAAAAAAAAAGTCTACTGATCTTTGGTTGTCTGCTTATGTTATTGTCCAGTGAAGTTTAACATGAAAGCAATGGGAAGGCTGCTTGAGAACTCTGTACACATCGGCAGAGCTTGCCAACAGGTCAAATTTTTAGAGGTGAGAAATGGGGTTCTGATCACTGGATTGCTTTTTCCTCCAATTCCACAATGGTTACTGAGGTCTTGGGGCACCAATCCTCACAACCAGGTTCTAGTACCCCGTCAGCTTTTGGAAGAGGAGGTTGATGCCAGTGTTCTGAATGTGGGCGCTGGGATGCCTGCTCATATATTCCTCCATTTTTTAGTTCCATTCTCATCTCCCACCCTCCATTTTATCTGCTGCCCCCAGACCCAGAGGCTCCCGGGCTCTGCATGCAGACTGGCCCCTCCTCATTATAATTCCCTCTGCTACCAGGGCTGTGATTTCCTCTGCTCTATTACAGAACATTCTTCCATCTGCTTTCAGAAATGTGTTCCAGAAATTTGTTAAAATGATTTCACAGACCCCCCTCCCCTTCTTTTCTTGGTGGTTGTAGGTTATGTCCTGTCTGATTCCTTTAGTATCATTTTGATGGAATCTTGGGAGTAAGGTGGCAAAAGACAAAACCTCATGTACTCAGTCTGCCATCTTGACCACAAATCAAACGTATTATTTGCAATATTAGAAAATGAGACAATTTAAACACCCCTCAATAGGGAGCTGCTGAACTAGATTATGTTACATCTGTTGTACGGAATATTCTGCACTCAGAAAATAACGAACTAGCTCTATGTAGTAACATGGAAAGGTATCATGGTATAATACTAAAATAAATAAGCAAATTGCAAAAAGTGTGTATAGTAATACCGCTTTTAGAAGATATACGCTTTTTTGTACTTCCACAAAGGACTGGCAGAGGTACACAGAGCTGTTAAGGGTGGTCATTTATCTGTCTTCATTAACACCTGAAGGCGGTGGACCTGGTTTGGAGTTGACATGAAGAAGGAATCTTTTCTTTGTGCTCTATATCATCTGTATTGTTCAAAATTGTTACACTGCATGCGAGAAATCTTTGGGATTAACTGTTATATGAATGTAAGACATCCTATTATTTAAATACTCCAATCTTTCCCACACAGAGAGCAGCTCAGCTAATAAATGAAAGGTTTGCCAACTACAGATGATCCATGATACTTGATAAATGCTGGTGATTATTATTATTATTGCTTCAACCTTTTAAGAAAACACGCTTAAAAGTAAAGGTTTTGCCAGTTTATTTTTAAAAGCTTACAGACCTTTGACAAATTCCTTCCAAGTCTAAGGCTCTATGACATGTAGCATGTTGGCAGGTAGAATACGTCCTGTAGAATCAATTTTGCTTGGTATGCTTTTATGTCTGATTTCTGAACTGTTACATAATGACATTAGTAAGCTGAGCTAGCTGCACTCGCCAAACTTTGATATTTCAGCTAGAATAGTTTTACAACATCTTATTACTGAGGAAGAGGTAAGTAATATAAAATGCCAATCATTTAAATAAAATTGGATTTAACCTTTTATTTCCTAAGAGCGGGGTTCAGAATAACCCTCATGCAAAAGGAGAATAGATAGCCCATAGCAGATCTATGGATTCCAAAGGTTTTTCTATTAAAAAAAAAAAAAAAGGGGGGCACCTGGGTGGCTTAGTCGGTTAAGCGTCCGACTTTCGCTTAGGTCATGATCTCGCGGTTCGTGAGTTCGAGCCCCGCATCGGGCTCTGTGCTGACTGCCAGCTCAGAGCCTGGAGCCTGTTTCAGTCTGTGACTCCCTCTCTCTCTGACCCTCCCCTGCTCACGCTGTCTCTCTCTCTCCTAGAAATAAATAAAAACATTTAAAAAAAAAAAAAGATATCTATCTATCTATCTATCTATCTATCTAGGAATCTATAATGCCCCAACTAGTCTATATTCTGGAACATGTGAACAAATTCAAATAAACACTAAAAAGAGGAGGTTGGGGTGGGGGGTGGCTGAGTCGGTTAAGTGTCCAACTCTTGGTTTTGGCTCAGGTCACGGTCTCACAGTTTAAGAGTTTGAGCCCTACATCAGGCTTGGCACTGACAACACAGAAACTCTTGGGATTCTCTCTCTCCCTCTCTCTCTCTGCCCCTCCCTCCTCCTCCTCTCTCTCTCTCAAAATAAATAAACAAACTTAAAGAAAAAGTGGAGCTCAGTTGTGCAGAAATTCATTGGTATCCACCCTAAGATGAGACAAAGAGTCTATCTCCTGAAATCTGTGCATCATTAAAGGTCATGGTTTCTCCAGCTTTGCCCAGAGAGAGAGTGAGCATCATGAAGTGCTGAGTTGGCCTGTTGCCCCAGCTCCCTGTGGGTCTGTCCCCTATGGGTTATGGCAGGACCAGGGCTAGAACTATGGCCTTCAGAATCTGAATCTAGAAGGTCCAGTTCTTGACGGAAAAAAACAAATTAAGCCATAAACTCAGAGTCAGGTTGAATGCACCATTACTATTTATATAGTAGCCAAGATTTGGGGGATTATGCCTCTTTCTTCCGCATGTGTAGTTTTTGATTTTTAAATTTTAATTTTCACATCCTCACTTTATATATATATATATATATAACTGCACCTTCAGTAATTCTAGATCTTTCCCGAACCAGCCAAGTAAAGAATGGCCAATTTTAAAAATTGGAAGGCCACACGTGTCAAAATGCTTGGAGACTAAGGTACTTACTATACATATAGCATGACTACTAACATTAACTAAGTGACTGGCCTAGAGAAAGTCACTTATGTATTAAGGGTTTTAAAAAACCTTTTAAAAAGAGGTGATAAGATAATCTTTTCTAGCGCTAATAATACAAGTCCTTCTGTTTTCATAGAAAGCTGTTTTTTTTTTTTTTACAAATAGTTTATTGTCAAATTAGTTTCCACATAACACCCAGTGCTCATCCCCACAAGTGTCCTCCTCCATGCCCATCCCTCCTCCCCCCCACATCCATCAGTCCTCAGTTTTTGTCAGCATTCAAGAGTCTCTCATGGTTTGCCTCTCTCAGTTTCCCCCACCATTTCTGCCCTTCTTCTCCCCCTTGGTCCTCCGTCAAGTTCCTCCTAATCCTCCTATACGTGCAAACATATGATATTTGTCCTTCTCTGCCTGACTTATTTCGCTCAGCATAACACCCTCAAGGTCCATCCATGTTGCTACACATGGCCAGATTTCATTGTTTCTCATTGCCATGTAGTATTCCATGGTATAGATAAACCACATCTTCTTGATCCATTCATCTGTTGATGGACACTTAGGCTCTTTCCATGTTTTAGCTATTGTGGAGAGTGCTGCTATGAACATTGGGGTACATGTGCTCCTATGCCTCAGCATTTCTGTATCCCTTGGGTAAATTCCTAGCAGTGCTATTGCTGGGTCATAGGGGAGTTCTATTGTTAGTTTCCTGAGGAACCTCCACACTGTTTTCCAGAGGGGCTGTACCAGTTTACATTCCCACCAACAGTGTAGGAGGGTGCCCGTTTCTCCACATCCTCGCCAGCATCTAGAGTTCTCTGATTTGCTCATTTTAGCCACTCTGACTGGCGTGAGGTGGTATCTCAGTGTGGTTTTGATTTGTATTTCCCTGATGAGGAGGGATGCTGAGCATCGTTTCATGTGTCTGTTGGCCATCTGGATGTCCTCTTTGGAGAAGTGTCTGTTCATATCTTCTGCCCATTTCTTCACTGGGTTGTTTGTTTTTCGGGTGTGTAGTTTGGTGAGTTCCTTATAGAATCTGGATATTAACCCTTTATCTGATATGTCATTTGCAACTATCTTTTCCCATTCCGTTGGTTGCCTATTAATTTTCTGGCTTGTTTCCTTGGCTGTGCAGAAGCTCATAGAAAGCTGCTTTCTATTTCTACCAAGTTTGGAGAGTTAGTCATTAAAAAATCCCAAACATTTCACAAGAAAAAGTTTGATTTGCATCACAAATAACTGAAGGTAATTCTGGGAAACAGGGGAACTGAAAAACCTTGAGAAGCTGTGCATGTTTTGGAAGCAATGACACAAATTTGAACTATTCCTTCCCTCACGAGGGCCTCTTCTACAGAACAACTGTACACGAACAGCCAAATCAATTTGGTGCATCAAGTCACATTTTCATACAAAACAGTTTTCCTAGCCGGGGATTACAAGGTAAGAAAACCAAAGCCTTCATCATTACCTGGAAAACTGTAGAGAAACCCACCACATATCTCTTCAAAAAACGTTTAAGTGTTTGAAAATGTGTAATGTAAAACACAGTCGTTACAGTTCAAAAAGAGCCCGAGACACCTGTGCTCTAATGGCTTCTATGCAATCCCCAGCAATCCCATGCAATTGAACTTTAAAAATATACAGACCTCAAAGAAGAGGAGATTTAGCAGCATAGGTGGTGAGACAGGTAAAGAGAACACCTGTGATGAGAAAAATACCATTTGCACCACTGCACACTTTAAAAGTGTGAAAAAAGTGACTTTTACGATATGTGAATTACATCTCAATAAAAATAGGAAAAAAGGAGGGAAAAAAAGCATTCTAAGTAATTTCAGTGCTGCAGACAGAAGGTTCCACTCATCACCTCTGGAACCTCCTTTTTCTATGGCCTGTTCTGTTTCCATTCTCCCACCTTTGCCCATACGGCATCCTGTAATATTGCCAATGGACTCTGGATTTCTCATGTATCTGGATTTCTCATGTACCCAACTGGTACCCAACTGACTTTCTGAATCATCCTCCCATTGAGTCTTTTTTAGGGGGAGAGGGAATTTTGATTCCATGGAGCTTTGATGTACTGACAAGTTCTTGGAGACAAAAGAAACGGAACCCACGTTAAAAAAATTTTTTTTTACTGTTTGACTTATTTCTGAGAGAGAAAGAGAGACAGCGTGAGCAGGGGAGGGTCAGACAGAGAGGAAGACACAGAATCTGAAACAGGCTCCAGGCTCCGAGTGGTCAGCACAGAGCCTGAGACAGGGCTCAAACTCACGAGCTGTGAGATCATGACCTGAGCCGAAGTCAGACGCTTGACCAACTGAGCCATCCAGGCACCCCAGGGAACCCACATTTGTCAATTGCTACTAAGTGATATTTCTCTGCTGGGTTCTGAATATCTGCTCTCCTATTGGTTGTCCTGAATACTTACAAAGTCAAGATTCTTTTCCCCATACTCTCGTTGCAAACACTGAGGCTCTGAGAGCAATTTCCATCCAGACATCCAGTGGATATTCACCCAGGATTTTATCTTCAGAGGGCACAGCTCAAAAACTGTTTCCTGGGTGCCTGGGTGGCTTGGTCAGTTAAGTGTCTGACTTCAGCTCAGGTCATGATCTCACAGCTTGTGAGTTCGAGCCCCGTGTTGGGCTCTGTGCTGACAGCTCAGAGCCTGGAGCCTGCTTTGGATTCTGTCTCTCTCTCTCTTTGCCTGTCCCTCGTTCATGCTCTGTGTCTCTCTCTTTCTCAAAATAAAAAAAATAATGAAAAATAATAATGAAAAAAACCTGTTTCTTGAACAGGACTATGTTGAGCAATAAGAATTTAGTAAAAACTACACAAAGCTTATCTCTTTGTGCCTATTTCCTTATCTAGAACATGGGGATGGGAACTGCTCCTATTTCCTAAGGTTGTTAAGAGGGTTCAATAATTTAGTAGATGCAAACCACTAAGAATAGTGCCTGGCACATAGTGTCTGGGCTATTTAAGTTAAAGAAATAATTAAAGAATAAAAATGAGTATTGCGTTCATTAAATGACTTTAAGAAATTGCTTTCCTTGTATTATTTTGTTGACTAATCTGCACATGCTTACATGAATTAGAAATTGGTAAAAACTAATTTGTATGACCTGATTTGCTTTGTGTAAAATGCAATTAGCCAGAAACCGAGAAGGAAGTATCAACAAAGATCTACTTCCAGCAAGAAAACGGGTTGAAATGGCCTCTCAATATTGATGATATTGCCCAGAATGACTGCAGCTGTTCAGAAGATACACACATACTATACACATCCCGTTGCCCCCAGCAGATGAAGCAGAAAGAAGAGAAAAATGGCTTTTACTTTACACTTGTAAGGAATGAAGCTTCAGACAGGGTCATCAATGGCCCCTGGCCACCTTGAACTCCCAGCAGAACAGACTGGCACACACTTTGACTTTTCATAGAGCCTCCTCCATCTCAGAGAAACAATTTTGCCCCTCATCTGTTTCATAACCATGTTTCTCTTGGAAGGAACAAAGGCTGCCTTAAATGTGTAGGTATTAAATATTTATTTGCAAGGACTTTAAAAATTTTCTCCACCCACGCTTCTCATTTCAAGGGGGAGGCCTAGTGGTGCTTTGGCATTCCCCAGTGGCACCGTCTACGTGTCTAGGACACTGCTGTGTCACCATCACGGGAAGGAATGAATCATCTGGTAGTGACAGATGGTTTCCTCTGGAAAAAGACCAAGCTTACCCAAATAGTTGTTGCTCTTGTACATCTCGGTGATGTTGATTTTGGTGGCTCCTTGGGGAATCTCCACAACTCGGTGGTAGCCCAGGCTGGTGAGGGCATGCTTGAACACGCCTGACACAACCTGACAGCCCGTGTTATCGCCTCCACACACCCCGCATTTGTCCACGACTTTGTCGGAGCCTAGGTAGTCGTCGCAGCCAATGCTCTGTAAAGAGGTAGAAAACAAAAGACTCTTGTAGCAAATAACAGGAGTGTGGGGGGGGGACAGGGTGAGGGAACGATGGAAGGTCTATCGGTGGGTCTTGAACCGACCTCCACATGCCCCCATTCAGCTCCTGCAAGTGAGCAAGTTCATTCTTCCTTCACTCAATGGATAGTCACAAAGCACCGACTCTGGGCAAGGGATGAATGAAATGTACATTCTAGGGACAGGGTACAGTCCCCAGACAGTAGACAAGACAAGTAAATCCAACAGTACGCATGCTGGTGGCAAATGATAAGGAGAAAATAATGCAGAGAGAAGGAATAGGGAAGGCGTGGGGGCTGATCACTTATTTATACTGGCTGGACAGTGACGTTGTCCTACAAATCCATTCCCCTACTGGACTCAGAAAGGAGAGACAGTCCGAGATTTTTTATAAAGTTCTTTGGCTCCATGGTAAGTACTGCACCTAAAACAGGGGTTTGTCCCCCAAGTCTTGTGTTCTAAATGACAGACCATATAAACACTTAGCAAAGTACCTTCCGAAGTGGTACTCGCAGGCTTTGCATCTTAAGGCATTAGGTCAAATTGGTTGAGATCTGGGTTTCTACTCAACACTGTGGCTCTGAGGAGCTGAGCAGCAGGATTTGGCTTGGCTCGCCCAAAGCATTCTTCCTGGGGGAAAGGGGGGAAGGGGGCAAAGGCCAGAAACATCAGCAAGCCAGAAGATCTTCTCATTATTCATTCTAAGACTTTTTGCTTTATCTTTCCCCTCCCTGTTCATGTTTCTGTTGGGGCCATTTTATTCTGCACTTGGAACAAAGTGCGAGAACATTACCTTTATGCAGTCCTTTCCTATTTCTGGGGTTCATGACCATGATTCCTGCATCTAAAATGTGGACATGTAGTCAGAGCAAAGAATTCTGTCACATTTCTATGGGCAGATGGAAGCGAGCGGATGATAGTTTGGACAACGAAGCACTGTGATGACAGGATTAGTTCATTGGGTTATGGAGACAGGGAATGGTACTGAAGATCAGAATGGTACTCTAAAACTCGAGACATGTTTGCTGAATCACAGGCTTATGTTGGTTCTTGAATTCTAAGAGCAATAGTCAGAGTCCATCCCAGGGGGGCAAAGTGGTCAGCAAACCATTCAAAATCCACGTGTGATTTTGTGAAATAACCCTGGGTCTGTTCATGTGGGCCCTACAGGTCAAATCCTATACGCAGAGTCAAATCAGAAGGTGTTCAGGCTTTCCTCTCCAACCTCACATTTGATTGACATCTTTCTGTCGACACTGTACCTCTGCATTATTACTTCCATATTCCTGAGTGCACATTAGTCCATCAATAATAACTGGTCTCTCCTCACAAATAGCTTCTCTGTAAAACATTATTTCTGACAACAACAGAACATCATCTCAATATGTTCATCCGCATCCAATTAACCTTTCAAAGTGCCGTGTTTGCTGTGTATTTCTCCTCCCTCAAATATTTCTTGCCCCTGTCCCATGCACATTTTAGTAGAAAAAGAAGGAAAATGTTTTCCATGCATGATTTCCATCTCTGACCCCTTGGGTTCTCCTTCCCTTTGGGGGGGGAAAAAAAAAAAGAAACACGCAAAATGCCGTATTGCCAAAGCAAGATTCTAACCAAATTAAGGACATGCCTCTGATTGTCACAGATGGAGAAGATGGATAGAAATGTTGGTTAGCACACCACCCTTGCCCTGTCCAGCAAAACCTCACTCTCCTCCCTTTCCATTCTTGCTATCCCTGGACCCAGTGTGTCCCAGACTGAGCTCATTCTCCCTCACAGGAGATTCCAGTAAAGGAAGCACTGTGCACAAAGGCAGAGAGGTAGGAAAGCATGTTCACAGAACGGCATGGCTCGAGTGTAGGGTTGCTGGGAGGCATGAAATCAGGTTGGAGAACTCAGCTGAATGGTTTAAGAATCGTGTTTGCCAAGATGAAGAATTAGAATCTTACCTGATGGCATCAACAACCACTGAATGTTTGAAGAAAGGGAGGGCCATGCTCAGATTCGTTTCTCAGATGATAACTTTGGTTTTGTGGAGAGGGTCCCGGAGTGGGGAGAACAGTCAGCCTAGCAAGTCTCTCTCTTCTAAATGGGGTGGGGGGTGGGGTGCCTGGGTGGCTCAGTCGGTTAAATGTCCGACTTCAGATCAGGTCATGATCTCACGGTTGGTGGGTTTGAGCCCCCTGCCCGGCTCTGTGCTGACAGCCAGCTCAGAGCCTGGAGCCTGTTTCAGATTCTATATCTCCCTCTCTCTCTGACCCTCCCTTGCTCATGCTGTCTCTCTCTCTCAGAAATAAATAAAAAACATTAAAAAAATTTTAAATGGGTGGAGGGGACATCTCAAAGATAAATGAGAGCCGCCGAAGATGAGGACAGACATCACATGAATCCTCAGTCCCCAGCCCCATTAAAATGGGAGGACCACAAGGAAATTACACAGCCACAGCGGGCTTGAGGCAACCACAGACACAGACTACATGTCATTTTATCTTGTGAAATCGATATTATATTTTTCTGCACCGTTCTATGAATGCCACCCGCACAAGCCAGATTTCCTATGCAGCACGGGCGCTCTGCAGGAATCTAGACGTGGGATGCCGGGTTGTAGAAGTTTTGCCTGACAGACATCCAAATGGCCTTCAGGTTGGCTTCGGTGAAGCATGGAGACACACAAGATGCCAAAAACTACAGGTGGCACCCTGTTTCCTCAGGGCTGGACGGTCACTTCATTCTGGGCTCAGCGCTGAAGACATCTCCACCACCGTCTGGGTCCTTCAGGGGACAATGCCCACAAATGAATTCTGAATTCTGGCTTGCACCGTAGGAAGCTGGTCAGTTGGCCTCTGATGGGGGATGACTTAATAGCGCTGCTCTCTGTCTCCAAACTCAGAGGTGCTACCAAAGTGCTTTCAGTAGGTGATTTAAAAAAAAAAACCCAGAGTCTGTGGACCTGGGTCTTGTGCTGGCTCTGCCTCTTAGGAGTGCTTATCTTTGGACGTGCTGATTAGCCATTCTGAGCCTCCAGTTCTTTGCCTGTGGCTGGGGATGGTACGTTGTCTACCCGACGGTGGCGATGTTGGGAAAACCCAAGCAGGTAAACACAGAAGGTACCTAGCAGCATGGGTTTTGTGAATTATGGTCTTCATATACTGGTTTCCTCTGGAATCCATCCACTTTCAAGTAAACTCTACCATCATGTAGCCAGAGACCCACCCCTATTTCTACAAAACTCTCTATTACTTCTCAGTCACAGACACTCTCTTCTTCATTTGGAGAAAGTCAGAAGAATCCGAAGAGCTAAGAAAAGGCCAAGGCTCACCATAAAAACAAGGCACATTGCTGGGCTCCTTCAACCTTACTGTTCCAACAGCACCTCATGAAAACGGACAGGATGAACATCTGCTCCTCGAGCTACTTTTATTTCATGTTTTCTTTTGCACCATGTACAAAGCAGATGTTCAAAAGAGACATTTCTTCCTGTTACAATGCCAACTGGACAACTGGACAAATACCCTTAGTGTTCTTCCAGTGATTTCTGCAACATGTTGCAGGAAAATCGTACATGTTGCAAGCCATCACAGAAGAAATTGCTCAAGAAATGCCCCCAATTGTGTGTCAGAATTAACCTAAATGAAATTTCCTGAGGGAAATGAGCGATCTGGATGACATATCTGGTGGTGGATTTCACAGGGAGGAGGCCTCTGTACATCACCGCAGGGCAGGCTGGTGCCTGGTGTGCAGATAGGGGAGCTTCTAATGCCCTAATGGGAAGCAGATGTTTCCGTGTGTGCTCAATAAACACACCAGATAGGGTGACCTCCACTGGTTGGCTAGATGACATGGACAGATCGCACAACACGCCTTAATCATCACGCTGTCACAACAGTGTGGGAGAACGTTAGTATTAAAATGATGAGTAGCTAACACCAAGTTACTTTTATTTGCAGTAAGTTAATTCGTGGAAATATATTTGAGTGCCAAAACTTTTATTCATGACATTCTGTTGAAAGAAACCCTTTGCATAATGATAAATCTCTCCCTCTGATTACGTTAGGAATTGTATATCCATACCACCTTCCTGGAAAGCAATTTAGCAATATATACTGTTTGACACTAATTCTTCTAGGAATTTATGCCAAGGAAATGATAAGAAACGAGGCTAACACTTTCTGTATGAAGGAACTCATTGCAGTCATTATTATTAATAAGAAACAATCAGAAACATCCTGAATGTCCAACACAGGAAAACAGTTAAACAATATATAGAAATTCTCTGGGAAACACTGGATCTTTTCCCAGCCATTATTCTCATTAAAATCTTCTAGCACTTGTCCCTACATGATTGACCCTCAACACAGCTCAGGGAATATTTTATGAGGCAACCCCTACTACGTGCCAATAGGGTGTTAGGCAGGGAGACACAAAGGTAACACACACACAATTCTCACTTATGGTCTAAATCAGGGGTTGACAAATGACAGCCCACAGGCCAAATCTGGCCCACGACCTGTTTTTGTAAATAAAGATTTACTGGAACACAGTCTAGTGTGCTGTAACAGTAGGCTTGAATAGTTGCAACAGAGATAGTATGGTCCACAGCGCCCAAGATATTTGTGATCTGATACTTTACAGAAGAAATGCCAACCTCTGGACTAAACTAGAAGGCAGACATGATCCTGTCATTCAATATAGTACATACTGGTGGGAGGGCAAGACTGAGGCTCAGCCTGATGCTTCCAGATACACCTCCGATTGCCCTCACCTGCTTCCTATACGCCACCCACTCGACTTGTCCCAATATGTCTCAACCCTAAAACAGAAGGCAAAGAGTTGTCATCTTCTACCCCAGCAGTCTTCAAGAGTTTTTTTAAGCAGAAAAAAAACCCCATACTTTTCAAACAAAACCTCACTCAGAAATGCTAAACTCCAATATATAAAATGAGGCAGGGTTTGGAAGTTCAGCACCTCACTTCCCTACCTTCTTGCTCATGGCCAGGGTTTCTCGACCATGGCTCTAGGGACATTGTGGACCAGATGGTTCCTGGTTGTGGGGGCTGTCTTCCTCACTGTAGGATGTTTGGTGGCATGCGGCACCCTTTCCCTCAGTGCGACAAACGATAATGTATCTAGACGTTGCCAAATGTCCCCAAATGACCTCCAATTGAGAATCACTGCTCTAGCGTAATCCTCAGTTCATGGGACACCAAAGATGAACATGGCAGGTCTCCCAGAAAGTATTACAAAGGCAGCTCTAAGTCAGCAGAGAAGGACACATATCATATGTTTGCACGTATAGGAGGATTAGGAGGAACTTAACTGAGGACCATGAGGGAGAAGAAGCGGGGAAATGGTGGGGGAGAGGGAGAGAGGCAAACCATGAGAGACTCTTGAATGCTGAGAACAAACTGAGGACTGATGGATGTGGGGGGGGGGGAGATGGGCATGGAGCAGGGCACTTGTGGGGATGAGCACTGGGTGTTATATGGAAACCAACTTGACAATACACTATTTGTAAGAAAAAAAAAAGGCAGCTCTAAAGTAGTGCAAAAACAGCACTCTGTCAATGTCATAGAAGCTAATGAGCAAAGAATACTTAATTATCCAGTTCAAACAACAACAACATTTCCTCACCACCATCAAGCCAACCAGTAGGCTAGGGCTCTTTAAGCTTGCCATTTGGTCTGACTTCAGTACGGACAAGATTATGTTCCAGAAAGAACACAGTGCCTCGTATATAGTAGGCACTTAATAAGTGTTTGCTGAGTGAAAGAGCAGCTGGCTGAGGCATCAAGAGGAGATCAAAGTTACAGGACCAATTTTCTCCCTCAACTGGATCATCTCTAAGGTATCTTCTGGTGCTAAAATATTTCTGGAAAAAAAAAAAAAAGGAGATGCAGCCCTGATGTAGGAATCTCGCCATGTCTAAAGTCAGAGGAATTTGCTATACTTAGACAAAATTAAATTGGAAACAGGAACCAATGAGAAACAAACTGAGAATGTCATTCATTGGAAGAGAAGAAACGGTCCACGGGATGAAAGGTATTTTGGCTTCCCTAATGAAGGCGATTGTGAAACCAGTGATCTGGTTTTAATCAAGCTTATGGTTGTCGCTTTTCAGTACCTCATCCTATTTCATTAGAGAATAGCACCTTACCAAGTGACTTAACTGGAAGAAAATGTTGGCACTCTTGTAGGATAAAATTGGGTAAGGATCAACTGCAGCAGTGTTTACAAATCTGATGAAAGAAGCCCTGAGAGGGAAACCTTTCCCACGCTGTAAGAGAATTACCACCCTCCTTGCCACGATGTCTTTTCCTGGAGAGTGGGGGTACCCCAAACTCTAAAATTCCCATGGTCTTCCCCCGCAAAAGATTAGAATGGGGGAAGGGGGCGTGAATGAATTATGACAATGATAACCATTTTATTATAAAGTAAGGTATGTATATTTTTTGTATAGAATAGTAGAAACCTTTGGATTTCCACTTTACTCTTAAAACGTAAGGCTGTCTGGGGAATTCTCTATTTAAAGAGAATTCTGTTTGGGGGCACCTGGGTGGCTCCATTGGTTAAGCACCCGAGTCTTGATCTCGGCTCAAGATCAGGCCCCTGCACCATGCTCTGCACTGACAGTGTGGAGCCTGCTTGGAATTCTCTCTCCTTCCTTCTCTCTCTCTGCCCCTACCCCACTCATGCTCAGTCACTCTCTCTGTCAAAATAAATGAACTTAAAAAATTAAAGAAGATTCTGTTTAAAATACTTGATCAGATTGTATGGAAATTCTGTAGGGCACCAGGCCCATGCCATGTGGGAGAGGTCTGTTAGATGCTGTGGCTTTAGCAGCCAAGGGGTCAGGACTAGGAAGTTTCCTGCAGGAGAGAGAAGACACGGTCCACATTCTATATGGTGAACTTCTGGAAGCAAGTATTAGCAAAAAGGCAACAGTGAGTTGGGTTGATGAATGCGCCCCAAGGTGGAGGCTGTTTGTACCTTGGCCTCATTTACACAGCCTCCTGGGCTCAGGCAGCCTGAGTCTGCAGGTGTGGGTCCCACCAGAAGGCCCTCAGAGGACTGCAGGTGAATCCAGCGACCCACCAGCAGGCGATAAGGGAGGCTCATGCTTGTATCCTTGTCATTTCCTTGACACACAGCCTCTCTCCAAACGTGCCTGTTTGCATTTTTCTCCACAAGATGGCACCTACAGGCCTTCGTAAAAGGGTAACATCATAAGTAATTAGTTTAAGGACAGGAAACAATGGTTAAACATTTAAAGAATGATAGTTGAGGAACGGCCAGAAGGGTGGGCTCAGCAACTCAGGCTGCCTGCATATTTATTGTTGTTAAGATACGGCTTTCACTTTCCAAAATGCTTTTGTGGAGCATTTAAAAACGTGAGTGAACTAATCAGGCCTTTTATTTGGGGATTGTTCAAGAAAAATGCTTAGAAATCTGTGTAAATGTGTTAAACTTTGAGAGTTAATGGGCTTTTTGGATGTCCAGGGATGGCTGAGAAGACAGGCTGGTTGGTTGGTTGGCTGGGGGAGTAGGGAGATAAAGAGGGAAAAGGCTGGGTATACCGAACATCAGGAGGGCTTGAGTCCCAAGGCTGTGGAGTCAGGGAACTGCACACGGAAGCACTGTTTTCGGGAGATGCTTAGCACACGGGCATTCAGTGAAGATGGAGAGACTAAAGTTTGAGAAGCACAAAGACAGCTACATTTGCATGGGCGGAGAGGGAAAGGGGCCCTGGATGGGGAGAGGGAATTAGAATGGAGGGTAAAAGCACACCAACGCTACGCTGAAGTAATGACCAATGAACTGAAGAAGGATGCTCCTTTAAAGGAAAGGTAAGGAAGACTTCCAGGTCCTGGAAGAACAGTGGTGTTGTCTGTTTTGGGCTGACGCCTTACTTGGGGGAAGGGGTGGAGGCCTTTGATAGAATCATCTTAGAGCAAGGATTCAGGTATAGATCTTGGTGATCATTGATTTGCTCATTAGATTCAGTCATATTAATTCTCTCTCTTTCATTGGAACTTTCTTCTAGCACCCTAAACATTTTCATTTTAGCTGTCTGGATGGAAATCCTGCCAAAGTTTTTTTTTTTTTTTCCTCCTCTGTCTTAATTTTTTTTTTAAATCAAGAATAAACATTAGTTGATCTTTTCTAGACCCCCGTTACTTGTTACTCAAAGTGTGGTCCGTGGACCAGCAGCCTAGGCATCCTCTGAGGGCTTGTTAGAATCCTGGCCCCCATCCCAGGCTTACTGAATTGGAATCTGTGTTTGAGCAGCATCCTTAGGCGATTCCTGTGCAGTCTGGGATTATTTGGCTTTTGGATCACTTTTTGTTTACTTCATGTTCTTCTTTTCTCAAGGTGCATACCAACCCCCAAGTGACAGCCAACTCTCCCGTCCAGGCAAAACAAAGACAGAGTAACACTATCACCCTTTTGGTTACAAACTGGAAAGAAACAATACCTTATGAAAGCTTTTCTCTGTGAGATTTGTAGTGGGGGCCAGGGTGGAGGTAAGACACACATTCACACAGTCTCCTGAGAATCCCAGTGCTGGATAGCAGGAGGCTCTGGGAGCCCCCGCTCCTTGCCTCACTGAAGAAGACTCAAGTCTTGGGAGGGGAAGTGATTTCTCCAGGATGGCAGAGAGAGGACTTCCTGCTAGGGACTCTTTTTCATGACACTCCAGATGCCCTCCTGCTCCTTCTGAGGCAGGGTTTTACTGCCTCCTCACCTCAAATGGTCCATCTTCTTTTCTTTGCACTTATTATGTCCCCGTAACCACGTAACCACATGAGGATGCCCTTATCTATCAGCCAGAATAGCAACTCCTTTTAACAAACCGTCTCTGTGTAAATACTTGGATAAACTGCCTGGGGTGAGGGGTGGGACCCTGAGGCCTGGGGTCAGCAGAAACCAAGGCAACAAGAGACAATGGCCATACTGAGATATGGCTAAATAGGAGGAGTCAGCTTCCTGCTTCCGGCTTAGGCTTCCGGAGTTGGAGAGAGAAGAAAGGGACAAAGAAGAGGAGCAGGAGAGAAGCTAGGAGACGGTGGAGGGCCGACGAGAAGCCCTGCGTGGGTAGCAGGACTGCAGATGACTGACCTTGCATCTGGAGCTCACCTGCTGACATTTAAACCTCTCTCTGTTCCCGGCCCTCCCACGCCTTTAGTGAGGTTCTACACCTGCTTTATGCCTATTTTCCTGCCTTTAGGGTTCCTGGTTTAGATCCCTCGAAGCCCCCATTCTTTCCATTTCCATAGCTGAGATGACAATTTCTCTTCCATGTTCTCCCATCTCCAAAGGTCTTTTCTTCTAGAATATACATGTCCGTTCACCTAGGAGCATCTCTAATGTGCTTTCCATCTGCAGAGACATCATTTTTTTCCAAGTCTTAAACAAAGCCACGGAGGTATAATTCTCAAATCTTTTGTGACAATTAACTGAGAACATGCAGATGAAGACACCTAGTTCAGAATTGGCATGCAGTAGCGGCTGGAAAGACATCAGTACATTTTCCTTCTTGAGGGTGTGTGTGCCCCACTTCAGTGACATCCCTGGGCACGTGCAGGCATCCTTTCTTTCACATAAGGTGCACACATTTCTACACTCGCAGAGGAGTCTGGTCTGTTTGCACTGTCCACTTCTATTTACACATGGGTGTCAGGGGGTGTTGGAAGCCAAAACTGTAACAGGTTAACTGCTGCAATCATTCGCCTTTCTGTGGCATTCTGGAACAATGGCGATCAAGATTTTCAGAGATTTTCTTATAACTTGGTTATCCCTCTCTCTATTCGTTAAAAAAGTATTTTCTTTTATTGGTCTTTCCTGGCTTGTTTAAGAAACCAGCTATGAAAAACCTCAAAAACTGTAAAGGGGGTCTGCCAACGGACCTTACCACTTGGGCAAGTTGGAGCACAGTCTTTCAGGAATTGTGGGTGGAAAACAGAAAAAAAATTGCAGGTGGGGATGCAAACAGTGTGCAGGGAGGCAGGCAGTAGGAAGCCCCATGTCTCTAAGTGACAGCTATCATGAAGAGAGCACTCACCACTTGCTGGGCATCCTCTACATGGGAGCCTGTTTAATTGTCTTGACTATCCCCATTTAATTGAAGCTCAGAGAAGATAAGGTCACACAGAGGTGTGATAGAGGGTTAGAAGAAAGGCTTTCTGTTGCCCAGGCTCGCTCTCTGCTGCTGGTTGACAGTCTCCTAGTCCAAGGGAAACTCTTCTTGTAAAAACAGGGCCTGTGGCCCAGGGTCACATATACTAAGGGCTAGAATGACAAAGAAATCACATAGGGATAATTCCTTCTTATTGCTTCTATCTCCGAGGGCTGCTCTCTGGTTTTCCCCCAAACCCTTCCATGTGGGCTCTACCTGTAGTCTGTTGCCTCCTCTCTCACAAGGACTAACAGTTGATCTTCTCTTTCTTCTCCTGTTCTCCCATGTTGTCTTTTTCTAATCACTCAGTGTGCATTCACCCAAGGGAGGGAACATCTATAACACTTCCCTTTCTTTCACAGCAAATTCCTCAGTCCAAGATTATTCATTGAAATAGTAACTATTTTTCTCATGTGTCTTCCTGGGGGATGGAAACTATTGGTTTACCAAGCTGGGAAATATTTAGGACTCAAGGAAACGCATCAAGTTTCACGGAAGATAATGTTATTCAATCCAAGAGTTTGTTCTTGGGTACTAGAATGACCAAGAAATCAAAAAAGGATAACTTCTTATCCTCTCTTCTAACCATTGATGCATCCAATATGAATATTAATTTCATTAAGAAGGAAAGACATTGCATTCCATGCATGCTCAGAAGGAAGAAATTTGGCTGAAATATTTAAAAATGAAGGCTCCTTCATGCTTCTTTTGAAGGATGGCTAAGAACAAGGTTCTCTGTCAAACTCAAATTATTGTTCCATAACCGCAATTCAGGTGTCAGCCAGATGAGTAATTCTCATGCTTGCAGAGAATTTCCCTACTCTTGCAACTTTCAACTCAAAGGTAAGGCAACGGCAGATACGATACATGGCTTCTAAGTGACCGCATTAACCATAGGCACTTGTGTATGTAAATATTTAGGACATGCAAACCAGTTGGATAAACACTGATCCTTCAGCTTCTTTTGTGGAACTTTGAAATTCTTAATTTTCACCAGCCCCTTCTTTAACCGGATCATATTTATGAGCTTTTAAATCATGCCCCCCAGATGCGTCAGCGTAAGAAAGGCTAATGTTGTGGTTTCAGGTAATCTATCCTGCATGTGGCTGTGAAATTTATCTTCCCGAGATACTGCTGTCATCATGTCATTCTTCAGGCTCAAAAGGCTTCCTGATGTCAGCTGTCACTTAAACAAGCTGATTATTTCCTCCCAGACATTATGCCTCTATTAGAGTCCCTGATTACAGGTGGAAAGGACTGCCTGGGGCTGTAGCAGTCCAAGAAGAAGCCCTACCCCAGGTGCGGAAAACTGAGTGAAAGTAGAAGTTTTGAAAAAGATCTAGCCTCCTTAGGCTTTGACAGCAAAAGTGCTTTGTTACAGTGACAGTACATGTTAATTAGAAACACTAATTATCAATGATATATTCTGATTTATCGGGTTGATTTTGTGATGCTAAAGGGAGATGAAGTTTGCAAAAAGCATCAGACACATGGAAGGAGCCCAATACATATTATGTTTTATTTAAAGTCAAGTTAAAGATAACATAGAGGGCACATTCAGCGAAACACAAACAAATGATACTCATTCCGAGCTTAAACAATAGCCTCCTCGGAATGTTATTTAGTGGGAGAAAGGCCTGTGTGTACTTTAAAGAATGTGGAATGGCAGCAAATATGGAACTAAAAAGAAAAGCATTTCTCTGGCAGAGTGAAAAAAACCCTAGTTAAAAGAAAGCCAGAGCCAAAGTCAAAAAGTCAAAAATTCACTTTTGACAACTGATGGGACTCCCTGGGCCCTACAAGAAAGGCGTGCTCTCATGACTCAGAGAGGTCTACAGAGGTTCTTCTGAGCACCAAGAAAAGCAATAGAAAGAGAGGAAACTGGTCCTTGTTAAGGATCTCTTAGGGTGAAAATATTTACTACCATTTTAACAGAGGAGTAAAGAGGGAAGTTCAGTGACTCACCCAAGGTCACATAGCTAGGCATCAGGATAGAGACCATATCTGTCGAGCTTGAGAACTCAGAAGCAGGGTGATAAGGTGGAGGAAACAGATGAGGGTAGCACAGTGATGAGACAGGGACTATGGTGGTGAACAGCACATGCTGACAGCAAGGGGCAGTGGCTGCAGGGGGAGCTCTTGAAGTAGGTGAACACAGCGACCACAAAGGCAAATGTCCCCTGAATGAGGATGTGCAGGTTGGGGTTGACAGGTGATAGAAGGAAAGGCGGCTTTGGAGAGTTTGCTCTTCCCTGACATTTCATGGAAAGGAATCCTCTTCAGATCATCTTGGACTTCCCCTTCACACTCAATGGAAAGCTCCAATGCCCCCCAAAGCTTTGGGTCCTCTGTCTCCATGTGCTTCCAGAAGCCCTGGGACTAAAAACTCTCCCAACCACTTTTTCCTGCTCTAACCAAAGGATTTGATGGAGGCTTCCTTTCCAGGGCAGAACCAAGGGTCTGGGACATTAAATCCTTCGGACATCTTCTGTTTCCATTGAGGCTCACTCAGTCTCAGGCTCCAGAATGTTCTCCTTTAATGAGCAGAAAGGGAGCCATGAGCTTATAGGCCAGGGTTTTCCCAAGACCTCCTTTCCTTTGGGTTTATGTGAGTCATCCTGGTGATCCTGGGGGTTTTCAATCCTTTTTGAAATCTAAGGTCACCCTTTTGGAGACTGCATCCTACATGGGTTTGAGGGTTCTGAAGACATCACTGTATGACTTTGATTTTTTTCAAGTTGCGTTTTTAAATGATACAAAACAGCCCTTTGAGATAAAGAAACTTCCGGAGATCTTGAGCAGAGGAAGGCTATAAACCTATACCTTAATAGGTCTTCCTGCAGAACACTGAATTTGAGTTGTTAATGCCTCCTTGGGTTCTGTGAGTTAGCCAAGGCTTTAACCCTGAGATAAGGAGTGAACTGGACTGTTTGAACAAGTGTCTATTTGCACACTGGAAAATCCTTGCCTCAAGTAAACTTGTAACAGTGACAAAATTACTGAGACAGTAACTGGCAAAATGATTTACTTGCTTTTTAGGATGTCTGCAAAACCACGTCATTAGCTTAGGTGAGGATGTTTGTCTTCCTGTCTGCTGTGGCTGAAAGTCATCAATAAATTGAACCAAGTTTTTTGATAGAAGCTAAAATGTCAGGGAACAGAACACACACCAGGGGGGCATGGGCATTGATCGAGTTGGTCATGAAAATCAAATATGAATTTCCTTTATAGATTTGGACCTTACAGTTACCAATAAGGTTAGCAAAACGCTCACTCTCCTTGCTATAGAAGATTGCACTTTACTTTTTCAAACATCACTAAACTGGATTTGAAACAAAGGTCATCAATCCTTTTCAGAAAATCCACCTTTGAAATTTCATCCCATAACAGATTTTTCTAATAGAAGAATAAAATGGCCCAACTAATAAGATGACGAGGAGGCTCATCAGAGGACAATCAGGCATATTGGCAAGTGTTTCTGCTATGTACAGAATGCTGGAGCCATAGAATCTTCGAGGAGAAGAAACCATAAAAATCACATGGTCTAACCAAGGTCAGAGGAAGTTCCGTTGGGGTCAAGTTCCATACCGGCATCAGCCTAGGAACTGCTGTTCCCTGTGTAGACCCTGGTCGGGTCACAGGACTAATTTAGCTTACAAAATGTGTCCGCTAGATGAGATAGCAAGGTGATTTCCAAGCTGTTTTAAGGTTTTCATAATTTTTAAAACAGGAAGAGCTAGGGAAACACTATCCTCAACTGTAGTATAACCCCCAATAACACTGGATGCGTTGTATGGACTTATGTTTACTATAGCCCTCAGGACAAACTGCTTCCATTCTTACTGTAAAAGAGATTACCTGTCTGAAATTTGCAATTTGTTATCTGCCTTAATCCAGAACTCCTCAAGGGCTGTAGATGGAAACAAAATTCAGAAATGAATTGGATGCACAGGCATCTCAACCATTTTCCATATTCCCAGTGCTAAATTTTCTATTCAACAAAATGGATACATGCTCCCTAATTGCCATTATAATTGTTAGATGCTAATGTTTTAATTAAAATTAATTTATGCTAATAAAACACAGTGGGTTTTTAAAAATTTTGTTTTATGTATTGGAATCACTCATGCCACCTTGGAAAATAGAGCATTTCTGCTAAAAAGCAAAGACTGTAAGACTAGGTCCTTATTTAGGACACTTACTTTTTACAATGACTTACATAAATTACCTCTATGACTCTTCTCAGAGCCCCAAGAGGCAGATGATAGTATTATTCTCATCTTAGAGATGAGATAATTGAGGCACAGGGAGGTTGAGGGGATGGTCCATGGAACAAGCTGTCAAGCAGGGATGGAGCCTGGGCAGTCCCGTCCAAGAACCTGGGCGACCGTCAACCCTCACTGCTCTCCCATGACCTCTCTGGTGCCTGGTAACCCTGACTTTGTAAAACATTTCCCTTCCTGGCAAGAGCCTTGTCTATCTGGCTTTGTTTGAGCCTCTCCCAGTGTCAGGGAGCTCCCCGCCTGCTGGGGAAGCTCATTCTGCGCTGAAAGGCTCCCACGTGTAATGAATCCTCCCTTCCAGCCCCTGGAAACCTCTCTGTGTGCCATCCACCACTGTTCCATGTTCTGATCCCTGGAGACCTCTGACACTGGTCTGTGCCACTTCCTTTCTAATATTTTCCATTTGATTTGATGTGTTTGCCTAAAATAAGTGTATTTCTCCATGTTATCCTCTCTTTGTCAGGACTGTGGGATGAGACCCCGGTGTAAGGAAAGCCATGGGTTTCCAGCTCTAAAGCTAAATTATCTGAAATAACTAACTGTTGTGCAAGTATAAAAAATATGTTTCCAGCATTTGGTTTTCCTGAGAAAATGGTGGCTTAAAAATACCCCTTTCATGAATCTGCTTTCTATGATAGGGTATTTGCCCTTTTTGCTCTTTTTATTAAACAGGTGACATAAGGAATTCTATTCTATTAAAAAAGACAAAATCACCACTAAGTAGCAATGGTACTGAGTAATAATTAGAAACTCTGTCTTGGGAACGATGTTCTCCTGGGCCCCTGTTCTATTGGTCACCCACTGGCTGTGTGACCTTAGGCAAGGTGCTCAAGTAAGAAAAATTACAGTAATGTAAGCCACAAAAGGAAAAACGCTTATCACAGTATCAATACGAGTTTGTGATGGTTGTTAACAATAGTATAAAGGTCTGGGGTGTTTAACAGGCAGAAAAGATGTCAGACAGACATGCTGATGGCCCCAAATACTGGTGGCTCGGTCAGACTGAAGAAACTTCCTCTCTGTGGTCCCAAGAGAATGGACTGAGACAAACAGGAGGATTGTACAGTGGACCTGTTGCATCTACTGATCCCCAAATGGAATCCCAGAGAATGCCTGTCTCATCAGGTTGCTGTGAAGGTTGAATGTTCCAATCAGTGTAAAGGGCTTCGCACTGTGCCTGGAACATAACAGACACTCAATAAATGTCAGCTCTGCTCAGCATTAACAGGCAGAGTTGACTTAGGATGGAAGGATATGGAAAGATTTAAATCATCAAACCACTTACTCCATTAATGAAAGATTAACTGAACACCTGGCATGTGCCTAGCACGGACTCATTCCTTTAGAGAAATCAGAAATGGAACTAGCCAGGGCACAACATCCATGAGCAAAACAAATGAGTTTGGCCACATGGCAGGTGAAAAAGAATCTGATGAACAAACTGGGCAGCAATGGCGATAGACTTTACGGATGGCTTTGTGGCAGAATCAGGTTTGTACGATAAAGGCTGGATTTTTAGATTCAAGTAAAATGAGAAGAAATAAAATATTTAAAAATGTCTAAATGTCTAATGGAGTGACCTGGTTCAGTGATCTCAACTTACGTCATGGAAATAAAATGTTTCCTGGGAAATCCCTGGGTAACCCTTGGCCCTCCTGTCATAACTTATCCACTAGGATTTGCTACTGTCTGCTCCTCTCTTAACTATCCTGGATTAGAAAGTCGCCTTTGTTACCAGTTTTCAAATATGCCCCCAATATTACTATTTGGTGGCAAAAAAAAGTGCCATTTCTTTCTTGACCTGTTTCTACTGGAACAAGTCAGTAACATACATTGCAAGATGTATCATTCCTCATGAAGACAAAATCAATTTTATTATGAGTCAGAAAAAAATGAACCCAAACATATTTTCAAGTTTTTCTGGTTTGGACTTTTTGCTAAGTAGGTTACTCATAGTTGACTCAGACCATCCTACAAGAATTAGCAGACATCCCCGGGATATATGGGTCACGGTGACACAGAGCCAAAAAATAAATTGTTGGTTAACTATTTAACTGCAAGTTGTTTACAATATATAAACCCTAACATCATTTGCCTTGTATCAAAGTTACATCTGGGGCGCCTGGGTGGCCTAGTCCGTTAAGCGTCCGACTTTCGCTTAGGTCATGATCTCGCGGTTCGTGGGTTCGAGCCCCGCGTCGGGCTCTGTGCTGACTGCCAGCTCAGAGCCTGGAGCCTGTTTCAGTCTCTGTGTCTCTCTCTCTGACCCTCCCCTGCTCATGCGGTCTCTCTCTCTCTCCTAGAAATAAAACATAAAAAAAAAAACAAAAAAAATAAAACAAAGTTACATCTATGTATGTGGATCAAGAGCATATAAAATTCAACTCTACATTCCTTCAGAACTAGCACATATGAAGTGATAACAGTTCTTGAGTTAGGGAAAATTCCATGGCTGTGGCTGGGCTTCCATTCCAGTGCAGAGAATGACACATTTGAAGAATGAAGAGATTAGAGCCCCGTGGAGTGGAATTTTGTGGTTTAGTGCCTTTTGGATCCATATTGTAAATGTGGTGTTTAAATCAATGAGATACTCTCCTAGCTTAAGTGAGTGTCACTCCTGAGGTAAGCCCCCAAGGCAAGCCACCAGAAATTACTTCAAAATTACAGCTTGCAAAGTTGATGAAAGTGCTTATCTTCTCTTCTTAGGCAAAGAGAATGGTGGAATAAACTTCTGTTCAACACTACTGATGTTTCTCAGTGTATGGTTCTTTGCGCTTCTAAGTAAATGGAGGATTACCATTTCCCCTCTGGAGTCACGCATGACAATGAGACTAGTCATGGTCAATGGGATGTGGACAGGAGGCACCTGTCACTTCTAGGCTGAAGCATTTCATTTCTTGTGCTCAAACTCTTCACCCTTTCTTCCTCTGCCACAGCAAGTGTTGGGGACTTTGGGCGAGATGGCAGCTGTCCAAGATGGTGGAGCCAATGCCAACCTGGGTTTGAGGGGCTGTGATAAGTAGAACCCCTCCTGGCCCTTTAAGGACCAGAGAGAAAAAGGAATCCGTTAGAAGCCACTGCTATTTTATTATTGTTCATTAAGTATAACACACGCTATTCTGATTGATACAGAACTTCTGGTTACATTCTTAAACCTACAACCAAAACATTACGTAGAATTTTATGCTAGGTGACGAAGACTAGATCAGCCTAATTTGTAACACCGGATGTAGTCAAACTATGTTCTGAATTCCTTCTTTGTAATGCCTGAATAAAAGTGTAGTATTGTTGCATCAGTATATCTTAAAAGAAAAGTGCCGTGACTAGGAGAAAATAAAGTTTTAAACTTAGTGGTTGGAATTATTTTAAAAAGATTTTTTCTTTATTATATAGAAAAGACAAACTGCTGATACAGAAGGCTACTTGCCAATCTCATACACAGTTCATTATTTTCATGTTTCATGTTAGTCTTCAAGGGTTCAGAACTGACCGCTAACTCAGTGCTTCTGGGTTATGAGACATAGTTTGGAAAGCCCCACAAAAGACCCTGTGGGGGTATCTACAGGCCATTTAATCACAACTTTTATGTATCATACAAAGCCAGAGTGAAACAGAGGCCCATAAGTATCTAAATGGCCTCCAATCTTCTGAAAATACAACCTGGAGAATTCTGCATTCCCTGGTCCACCCTGCTTACAATCCATTCAACATGGTGGCACATAAGAGTAACTATGGCCTGCAAAAAGTGGGTCAGGATTACTGACAATCCTGACGTTCACCACAGCCCCAAACTTGATGCTGTGTCACTACCGAAATATCTCAAATAAGCACAGAGTTTTGGACAATCATGTCTCCTTATCCTTTGGCCATGGAGGTTGACCTCCATGGATGGTGAGTGCACTAGGTTATGGAGATTTTCTCCCTCAAAGATACTAATGACTTTATTTACTCTGGAACATGGGTTGTCTCAGTTCTTAATCATTCACAAGGGCCTTGCTCACACCTCGACTCTTGAATTACTCTCCGCCTCTGAGTTCCATGACAGTGGCCACCTTGGTCTTCCATGTTCCCCTCCTTCCTTTCCTTAACTTGTCTCCTAAGTGTGAGGTCCAAAGGCTTGGTTCTTGACTGTACTTTCCCAGTGTATACAGCTCAAGATGTTTTCGGAAAGCTAAGCTTTTTAAGAATTTGTTAGTAAAGGGGTTTTAGTTTTCATCTAAAATTCCAAACGTAGGTGTCTTGGAAGGAAGTAAATGAGAAACTAAAAATCTGTAAACAGTGGTTAAAAAGAGTTCATCAGACTTGAAAATAGCAGTGACTCCACGGACTCCCTTCTATGTCCCAGTAGCGGGTGCTCTTCCAAGAGAGCCCTCAGAGTTTTCTATTTATTCTGTTGCCATCAGTCAACTCATCCAGTTGCTACCTTTCTCACCTGAACTCCTAATTCTAAAGATCTCTGTCTTAAGGAGTTCTTTATGGGGTTGTGTTCTCCAGCTAACATCCCCTGGATTATATTTGAAAAGCATTCTGTTAATTATTGTCTCTTATCTTTTTTACTCATCCTCCAGGAAAGTCAGAAAAGATACTATGCTCAAGTTTCTCAAGGAATAAAATCTAAATCTGGAAAGCAGTTTGGAGGGAGAAAATTGCTGTGGCTCAGAGCTCTTCTCTAAGGAAGCTGCTTACCAGTGAGAAATCCCTGAATAGAAGGGAGCACTGGGCCAGCAATCAAGTCTACAGGTTTCTAACCTCCTAGGTCCTCCTTTGTTCAGTGATGTCATGGGAATCTCGGAGAGCTGGGGGGTCCTGATTCCTGGGGGGCCAGCTGGGGTCAGGGGACCGAAGGCACAGCTGTAGGACTGCTAGGGAGAGCTAAGCGAAGAAAAATTTCTTTGTGTTGGGATCCGTGACAAAGAGCCAAGAAAAAGCCAAGAATTCCGGGATAATGTAGCAGAAGATGGTGGGAGCTTCAGTCCAGTGATGGGACAAAGAAATAACTGGAATGAAATGAAATGGAGGAGGTGGAGGAACTGACATTTGTTGAGTACCTCTGGACTCTGGAGTTTATCTGAATTTCATTGAATCTTTGTAATAGCTTGAGGCAGCCGTTACTTTTTGCCATTCTACTTCAGTTGAAGAATTGAGGTTCAGAAAAGTTAAGCATTTTGTTAAAGGTCACCTGACTGACCTGGATAAAACCGTGGTCTGTGTGCAAAGCCTACTTGCCTTCCACTGTACCAGGATAACAGAGGATGGGAACTTCAGGGCTGACAGATCTCACTGAGATCTGAGTTCTGACCCCACCCCTTCCCAGCTAGATGACCTTAGGCAAATTCCTTAGGCTGGTTATGCTTTGGTGCCTTATCTATAAAAATGGGCATATAATAGCACCTATCTTATAGGCTTTTAAGAGTCAAATGAGATCTTGCATGAAAATTCATACATTTAAAATGCCACATCATAAAGCACCTAAAATCATTAACTTCATTGATACTATGATTGTGATTATTTTTAGTATCACCTCCACCACCACGTTCCTGCTCAGAATCATGCTGCTGGGGAAGAATCAGGAATTTGCTTCTCTGATAACTGGCAATCTCTGTATAGTATGCTTTCAATTCTCTATTGACTAAAGCATTTGGTAACCAGAAGATCATATGTTCCAACCAATCCATGATGTGCTTCCTTTAGGAAAAGGTAGATGTAAGAGAAAATAGACAAGCCTTTCAGCCTTCTAGCAAAGTCATGTTTGTAAATTGGGTCCATTTTTGCTTTCAAAGGAAACCAAGCTGTTATCATCAGACCATCTTCTCACATGATTACTTTTCCCAGATAGCTTTTCATTTTCCAGGGGGCCTCAAATAAAGCATGTGTGTGTGTGCGTGCGCGCGTGTGTGCGTGTTTGTGTGCGTGTTCCCACCCTATAAATCTGCTTGGCAGAGAGTGTTGATGGCCTCTGTGAAAGGCTCTTTGTATCCCTTTTTGTCTAAGAAGCTTTTTCATTAGAAGCCGGGAAGTCAAGGTAAGTGCCACAGAGATTTGAGGATCTCTTGGCTTTTCTCTGATGTCCAAATTATCTCCTGGAAAAATAAAGTCCTACATTCCCTGCACTCAGTTAATAGAAGTGACAGCTGTGAGAGCTTCAAATCTGGCCTTAATTAATGGGCCTTGCACAAATGTGACCAAAGCATATTTGCAGAGAAGAAGCTTTAAATAGCATCAAATGTTTGTGAGCACGAGGCCATGCAATGGCAGGAAATATCTGACCATCTTAATGGGATCAGGCTTTTGTGTGCAAACAATGGCGAGCAAACCACAGTCCAGCTGCCAGCCATTAGGATGGCGTTCTCATTTGTGGTGTGTGTAAAGGCTCTTAAATCACTGCTAATCAAAATAGAGGGGAATGAACTATGGCGTGATACAGCCGTAATACAACTGAGTGCCCACGTAAGTGTTCATACCGTGTATGTGGAGTGGTCTTCCCCTTGAACTTGCTGCTACCCTGGCCACAGAGGACTATTACCCCCTTCAAGAAGCTCCGCCCTTCACCTCTGAGGCTAGTTTTTTCCCTCTCAGTTCTGACCGATCTTTCCTCAACCTGTTCTTCCCAACCCTTCAGTTTCAGTGACTCCAAGTGACTGTCCTCTGCTGACATTTGCTGTGTGAATTACTCCCCAGGAGAGACTCCTTCTTTTGAATCCTATGGGAATTTAAAAATGTCACTTGTGGGGCACCTGGTGGCTCGGTCAGTTAAGCGTCCCACTTCAGCTCAGGTCACGATCTCTCAGTTTGTGGGTTCGAGTCCCACGTCGGGCTCTGTGCTGACAGCTTGGAGCCTGGGGCCTGCTTTGGATTCTGTGTCTCCCTCTGTCTCTGCCCCTCACCATCTCGCATTCTATCTCTCTCTCTCTCTCAAAAATAAATATTAAAAACATTAAAAAAATATGTCACTTGTCCAGTTGTGGCCAAAGTACCAATGTGCCCATGAGTTGCAGACATGCTCATACTTAACTAAATACTTACACTGAAGACAGCAAAGACCTGAACATGTGGGCATGACATTCATTGACTGACTTCAGACACTTTCATTTCTAGATACTGTCGTAGATGCTGGTGATGCAGACAGAAGACTCTGTGCTCTCAGAGAACTTCTAGAAGCCATCCCTGTCCCTGCTGGCTGAGCTGGGTTGGGTAGACCAAGCACTCTGCTAGGTGCTTTACTTATGTGATCCCACTCAGTCCTCAGAACAACCTAGTGCGGTGGCTACCACTATTCTTTCATCTGACAGATGATAAAACTGAATTTGGAGTGAGACTGCAATCGGACAACGTTCCCCCAGCCCAGGGGCTGCTGAGCACAGAGCCAGGGCTGAAATCAGGCTTATGTGGGGCTAAGTCCCACATCCTTAACCACTGTGATGTGTTGACTTTTCTCTCTCATCAT
Organism: Hyaena hyaena; assembly: GCF_003009895.1. Classification (NCBI taxonomy): domain Eukaryota; kingdom Metazoa; phylum Chordata; class Mammalia; order Carnivora; family Hyaenidae; genus Hyaena; species Hyaena hyaena. Next base: position 1,948,991 of record NW_024080762.1, read on the forward strand.
TTGCCTCCCAGTCTATGGAGGGAAATAGACAAATAAGTTCATAACTGTTGATAATTACAATCTAGCAGGAAACTTAACTAAATAGGAAGACAGATATCAAAACTCTATATCAATACCCAGGTTAGCTGTATGTTCAAGGAATCAAAATTTGTCCCTTCAGGACAAAGAACTGTTCTTCTTCTTCTTATTTTTTTTAATGTTTATTTATTTTGAGAGAGACAGAGAGAGACAGAGAGGAGGGGCAGAGAGACAGTGAGGAGACAGAATCTGAAGCAGGTTTTGCACTGTCGGCACACAGCCCAACGCGGAGCTGGAGCTCACGAACCGTGAGATCATGACCTGAGTCGAAATCAAAAGTCGCATGCTTAACCGACTGAGGCACCCAGGGTCCCCAAGAGAAACATGGTTCTTGATTTCAAGTTGCCATGTTTCTCCAGCTACACCCGTCTTCACTCGCAGGGGAATCATTCTCACAGGCAGGGCTTGGCATTTATACACCTGACTCTGAACAAGAACCTCAAGAGACCAACTTTTGGGGCAATGTAACAAAATATTCTTGGAAGCCTTTTCCTGATAAGAGTCAACAAATGCCCAGGGGTTCCAAAGAGTTTGAAGAAATTTGTCTTTTAGTTGTTTTTCTTCCTTAAGTCCTCTTTCCTTGCCTGTCTTATCTTGACCCCCAAAGAACAGGGCAAGCCGTCAGGTAACTGCCAGACTGGGGAGATGTGGCTTGAAGAGTCTGTTGCAGTAACGGGGAGACAGTGTAGCACGAGGCTTGGACAAGAACTGAAAATTCAATTCCCTCCCACTCATGAACTAGCTTTTATCATCAGCCTCTGTGTCCTCAGGAGAGAATTTCACATATAAGCTGTTTGTATAGTCTTCTTATTAATATAAATAAACAAGACCCTACATGAGATGCAAAAAAGAAATTAATCAGGACCAGGCAATGTTTCCAAATCACTTACAGTACTTGCTGGGAAAACAAAACTTTATATTTAAAACATAAAAGGAAAAAAATGTGCAACACTTCAGGCCAAGATATATAAACTGTGGACAGGGGAGTTCATTCAACTAATACTTAGAGTGACTTGAAAACATGCAGACATTTAAAACACAAGCAAGGGAAGCCAGTCAACACTCTCCGGTCGTGGGAACCAAAACTAACAATTCCGAAACACCGGGAAACCACAGGGTGGCCAAAGAAGTAGGTTCTGGCCGCATGGCTTTCGGAACTCACCCTGTTGAATGCAAAGAACCCCTGGAAATTTTAACCAGGAGTCACATGAGCCTTGTGACTTCCGAGAGAGGTTAGCTGGGTGAAAGAGTAAGGTAGACCCGACAGAAGGGGTGCCCAGTGGCACAGAACTCAGGCAATACCAGCAGAGATGGACTGGAGGGGGCCATATTTCCAAAAGATATTTCCAAGGACCAGGTAACAGGACTTCTTGACCCACTAGGTTTTGGGACACAGAATAAATAATGACAGCAGCGAATATTTAGTGAGCTCTGCACTCAATGCTTTTTATGGATCATTTCATTTCAATTCTTCTGCCACATCTATGAGAGAGGAATGGTTATTACCCCCATTATACAGATGGGAAAACTAAGGCCCAACAGATTAGTTCTCTAAGATCTCTCAACTAGTAAGCCTGGGAGTCAAGAATTGAATACAACCCTAATCACTCCGAAAGCTTATGCCTTTTTCAAAAATTTTATTTCTTTAAGTTCAAGTTAGGTAACATACAGCATAGTATTGGTTTCAGGAGTAGAACTCGGTGGTGAGTCACTTACGTATAACACCCAGTGCTCATCCCCACAAGTATTGTCCTTAATACCCATCATCCATTTAGCCCGTTCTACCCACCACTCCTCAAGCAACCCTCAGTTTGTTCTCTGAATTTAAGAGCCTCTTCTGGTTTGCCTCCTTCTCTGTTTTTATTTAAAAAGAAGAAAAGGTTGATGCCTTTAATCTCCCTGCTGTACTAGAAATCCAAATGCAAAATGAATGGAGACTTTCTAGCTGGGGATGTTAGGTGGGGTGCTAGCATCCCAAACTGAAACCTTCGTTAAAAGTCTGACATGAAAGCAGCCCATTGTTTTCCTTACACTTTAGCAGAGGATTCATGTACCACAGGGGACAACGGAGGGACATTACGAGACCCCTAAGCCAACACTGCTGCAGCTACTTCTCGACCTTTGGTGAACTGGAGCCCAGTGACCAAGAAGGACTGACTTCTCAGCCCCAGGGCTGCTTCCCCTCCTGGCCTATCTTTCCCTCTTCCCGCAGGCCTCAAAGACTCAGCCTACTTTTCCTTTCTAAAATCTCTAGAACCTTCACGATCCCTCCTCTCACAGCCGGCTGTGGGGCCTTACCAGCCGCTCCAGCCCTTCCCGGCACGTCTGAGAGCTCCACCGGCCACTAAGGAAGCCACAAGCCATCTCAGACTCAGGCTGGGTGTTTGTCCATTCTTGGCCTTTCCCGGCTGATTCCCCTGTTAATGACATTAATGACGTAGAGATGTACCCAGGCCCACAGCACCTTTCACCCCTTCAATGGAGGTCATGAAACAGTCCTTCCTTACCACAAAGCTCTCTCTCTCCCATTACATTTTTTTAAAAAACATTTATTTATTATTGACAGACAGAGAGAAACAGCACATGAGCATGGGAGGGGCAGAGAGAGGGAGACACAGAATCCGAAGGAGGCTCCAGGCTCCAAGCTGTCAGCACAGAGCCCAATGTGGGGCTCAAACTCACAAACCGGGAGATATGACCCAAGCTGAAGTCAGACACTTAACCAACTGAGCCACCCAGGCACCTCTAAAGTTCTCTCTCTCTTAACCGCGGGTGTGCTTTAGAGTCACCTGGGGGGCCTTCAGAAGCTACTGATTCCTGTCCTTACCCTCAAGACGCTCTGACTGATGTGGCCTGGCCGGGGCTTGGCCTCTGCAACTTGCTGAACACCTCACAGGGCTGATAACACTCTCCCTCGGGGGCATTTGGAAATGTGTGGAGCCATTTTTGATTGTAATGGGTGGAGGCAGGGGAGAGTACTATTGACATCTGGCACGTGGAGGCCAGGGGGGCCGCCAAACATCCCACAATGCACAGGAGAACCCCCAGCCAAAATTATTGGTCCAAAATGTGAACAGTGCCACTGTTGAGAAACCTGGTTCTACCAGAACTGGCGACACACACTAGTGCATTCAGACGCCCTCACGCCTCCGAGGGGATCCCCAGAGCAGCAAGAGGCCTCGTTTGGAAGGTCTCATTCTTTGTGAGGCTCCTTCTTTCCTGGACAGCTTGGCTGTTATTACTGCTCTGGAAACATGACAGGAAAGGGTGGGCTGTTTACTTTTATATTTTTTGCCATCTCCTTATGGACTTTGTGCCTGAGGTGGGAAGAAAACTCTCTCTGTCTTCAGGGGAGGGAACCACGCTTTGTATTTCTACTGCACGGAGTCATGCTAGAGCGCTCACACCTCTTTAATTATACAAGGAAAGTTCTCAAGGAAACCATGACAAGAAACAAGAACCCTGAAATGGGGGGTAAAACATAAACAAATGTTTTGGCTGATGTACTGCACATTTTTTTAATCACAAAGTGTGTTTTCAGAGTGTACTGGGCCCTGTCTAGAATGGCTCTCATTAAAGATCAAAGGCAGTGCCGTGACAGACAGAGCCGAATGCTGGGCCAATTCCGCACCCCTGCTCCTCCCTGGAAATATCCATGTGGTCATCCATGTGCCTCAGAAGTCCTTGTCTGAAGCGCCAGTTCGGCAAGCATTGATTAAAGGGTTTTTTTTAGTTTAGTTTTGTTTTGTCTGTTTGTTCTCTTCTATTTTGGGGGGAGGGACCTTTCAAATGTGGTTAGATAGCAACACGTTCTCAGGAAAGTAAGAAAGTATTGAGAGCCGGAGCACAAGACGCTGGGAAAGCGTTCCCACATTTATTGAGAGATTCCAATGTAAAGTGGTTGGAGGGGAGCTGCCCAGGAAGATGGAGCCCCCTCGGGGAGCACACAGGGGAGCACGACCATGTCGGCTTGGGGCTGCCAAGGAACCAAGAAGGGTCCCAGAACCTAGCTGTCACCTGTCATGTGGGCAAGGCAACTGAAGTCAGGAGGCTCCTGGGAGCTGAGAATGGACCCGGAGTACCCGGAGAGAGGGAAGCACACAGAAAGACCGCTCTAGCGGCCGCAGACAGGGTGGATTTGCTTGTGGATGGGGCTGGGGAGGTAAACAAAGAGAAGCTTTACAGAGAGGCTGACTCACCAGCGTTGGTGTGGAATATGAGGTAGGCTGGGGGCTGGATGAGGAAAAGGCAAGCCTAAGGAAGGACGTCACAAAGGAATGACCGGGAAGTCCTGAGAATCTTCTTACGTATCAAATCGTTTAGAACTGAGCTTCTCAAATGGCTGTCACGAAGAAAGGAAAAAAGGAGGTACAACCAGAGAGGTGATAAGAGCTAAGAAGGAATGAAAACCCAGACAAATGGTGAGAGTACTTGGTGGGGGGGCTTCTTTAGCTTGGCTAGTCAGGGACGGTGCTGTCTGAGTGTGGCATATGAGACAGGAGTCACCTCGGGGAAGAGAACAGAAGAGGCACAGAAGGGGAGGGACAGTCGGGGAAGGCCCTAAGTGTCCCTCGGGTGCTCAGTCCTGAGGCAGGATCAACTCAGTTCTTTCAGCAGGGCTTGATGTGACACGGTTCAGGTCTCCTCCCCTGTCTGGCTGCTGTCCCCTGGATGTGGCCCAGTTTGTCACCGTTCCTGCTGAGATAGGTCCCAGAGATCTGAAGCCAGTCATCCAGCTGCGGGCTGACTGGGCAGAGAGAGCTGGTTCAGGACACATCTGCTCATGCAGACAGAGACTCCTTTGGTGTTTCTGGCAGTTCTGCTGCATTGTTTATTCATAGTGAGCCAACATGGTGACAGATTGGACATAGCGGCTGACAGAGTGAGAAAAGTCAGGGTATTTCAAGGGTTTGGGCCAGGAAAACTGTGAGGTAGACATGTAATCAAACCGCATGGTACCTGTCTTGGTTTAGGCTCACTCCACTAGATTATAAAAGTGCCTTGTTTATCTCTGCATTTCAAATGCCTCCCTGTGGGCACTCAATAAATATTAGTTGAACGATGGGATGACCCATTTCTGTCACTGCGATGACCTATTTCTGTCATTGTAAGCCCCACAGGTAGACACACAATGACACCAGGGAACGTCTCCCTCTTTGGCTTTCCTTACCTGGGACACAGAGTCATCAGATCCATGTGGCATCTGACTCCTGAACGGCTTTACCAAGATCGTCTATACTTGCATGACTCACAGTGTATCCTGTAGACTAGCAGCCTCAGCATTACCGGGTTCTGCTTGTTAAATGCAGAACCTCACGCCCCCTGCCTCCCAGACCCCCTGAAACAGACTCTGCGTTTTAACAAGCTTTCCAGGAGACTCCTGTCTGCGCACCAAAGTGGGAGCAGCCCTGGTCTCTGTCCAAATGGGCTCGGCCTTGGGCAACCTCAGTCTGAATCCTGAGTCTGCTCCTTAGGCATTGGGCAACTTCAAGCAAATCATTTAATGTTTTGGATCCCCGGTGTCTTCCTATTTAGTATGGGGATAAGTACTGCGTGGGGTTGTAAGGAAGCATTAAGGAGGCTGTGGGTATAAAATTGTCCAGTGCAGAATTTGGAATATGGAAGGGTCCAGGGAATGTTCCACGGGTGACCCTTTCTAAAACGTCTCTTTGAGTGCCCAGGCTGCTAGGAACCCTCACTTGAATTTCAACTTCATTTTCAAAACTGAATTCCTGTCTTGCCCCAGGAGATACTCCGCTTGAAACCTCCACATAAGCCTTCCTGGCAAGGGAGGACTCACAGTGCAACTGGAAACATCTCTCCTTACTCTGAACTCAAATCTGTCTCCCCTTACCTCCTGGTACCACATAGCACCCTAGAAACGATCTATAACCTGGTCCACTCCATGAGGATTCTTCAAATACCAGAAGACATTTGCCATGCCCCTGACCAGCCTTTCCTGCCTAGCTCCAACAGGCGGTGCTCACATGAGATTTCTGGATGCTCAGAACCCTGGTCAAGCTTCCCTGAAGGCCAGATACTGGCTATTTGATATATACATGCCCTACAAGCTAACACTACTTCTTAGCTAATGAAGGGTTTACATGCAAGCTCAGGCTCTCCCTGAGAGATTGTTTCAGTCTTAGCTGGCCCTCTGCTGCCTGAGGCCCAAGTCAATGATCCAGAAAAGGTCAATGCCAGAGGAAGAACTATTAGCTCCAGTCACAGATAAAGATGTTAGAGAGTTCTCATCCTGCACGAACTCACATGGGCTGAGTATCTTGACTCTTGAGGTCCCCTTCTGCTGTGAGCACCTAAATAAAATGGGTGCCAAAACCAACATGCAAGAAACAAGACTTATCTTGACCAATGACCACTAATAAACTGATACAGTAAGAAAGGAATCTCCCTCTGTCCCACCTCCCTTCCCCAAAGCACTAGGCCTAGATGATTTTATGGGTAAATTCTACCAAATGTTCAAGGAGCAGATAATTCCCACTTTATAAATCGTTCCTAAGTACAGAAAAAGAATGAAAGCTGCCCATTTCATTTGATGACCTTAGTATATCCTTGATTCCAAAGCTGGATAAGAACAATGAAGGAAGATAAAATAATAAACCTACATTCCATAATTTACTATGCACAATGTTGGATAAAATATTAGTTAATGGAATCCAGTAATGGATTAAAATGGTAACAATTATAACCTGGTGGTTTTATTCCAGAATGTAAGGATGGCACAAAATCTGATAAATCTATCAATTTATTTATTCCATCATTGGTACTAAAGAAAAAAAATCCTACAGGCACCTCAAAAGATGTAATTTGTTTCATTTACTAAGTTAATTTTTTTAGGTGCACCTGGGTGGCTCAGTTGGTTGGGTGTTAACTTTGGCTCAGCTCATAATCTTGTGATTCATGGGTATGAGCCCCGCGTTGGGCTCTGTGCTGACAGCTTGCAGCCTGAAGCTTGCTTCAGATTCTGTGTCTCCCTCTTTCTCTGACCCTCCCCCACCCATGGTCTGTTTCTTTCTCTCTCTAAAATAAACAAACATTAAAAATATTTTTTGTTATTATTATTATTTTTATATTGAGAGAGAGAGGGTAGGGAAGAGGTGGGGGGCGGGGGGTGGAAGGCAGAGAGAGAGAGAGAGAGAGAGAATCCCAAGAAGACTCTGCATGATCTGGGGCTCAATCCTATGAACTATAAGATCATGACCTGAGTTGAGACCAAGAGTCAGATGCTTAACTGACTGAGTCCCTCAAAAGATGCAATTTAAATAAAACATTTGTGAAAATCCAATTCTTATTTAAGATCAAACATTCTTAGAAAAGCATAGAAACATGCTTCCTGATCCTGAAAATGGTTATCTATCAAATCTTGACAGAGAAAATATCACTCTCAAAAGAGAAAATCAAGGGGCGCCTGGGTGGCTTAGTCGGTTGAGCATCCGACTTTCGCTTAGGTCATGATCTCGAGGTTTGTGGGTTCGAGCCCCGCATCGGGCTCTGTGCTGACTGCCACCTCAGAGCCTGGAGCCTGTTTCAGTCTGTGACTCTCTCTCTCTCTGACCCTCCCCTGCTCACGCTGTCTCTCTCTCTCTCTCTCCTAGAAATAAATAAAAATATATATATAAAAAAAAGAGAGAAAATCAAGACAGATTCTCTTTAGGGTCTGGAAGAAGACAGATGCCCACAATTATCACTTCTCTTCAGTATAATATGGGGGTCCTGGCCAGTGCAATACCAACAGAAAAAAAAAAAAAGAAATATAAGGATTGGAAAAGATGCAACAAGACTGCCATTGCTTGCAGATGACGTTTATTGACTATCCCAGCCCCTGTGCCTCTTTCTACATCAGTGTTCTCTCCTCTGTCAGTTTCCAGCCCTTCTGGCTGTGAGCTCCTTTCATGTTTTTGCACTGTGAATGTTTGCACAGTAGTTGGAATATAGTAACTGCTCAATTAAGGCTGTTGCATGACTAAGATCCCTGCTCGCGTGCTCCCACTTATTTGCTACCCATCGGATCATCTTCATTTAAGAGTATTGGGTAAGGTAATGAATGTAAATAAGAGGAAGTTGCAGAAGATCTACACATCTTTATGGTGTTTCATAATCCCTGTCTGTGCTCTCTAGTTTCTCATTCTGTCCTGGCCTTTTTCCCTTGTCTTTTATTTGAGTGCAGTTTTCAAGCAACTCTTTACCTTCTTTCTTATTTCCAGATGAGAGTCCTCAGTTCCTCTAAGTTCTTTCTTTCTGAGATTTAGCCTACTGAAGAGCTCCAGCACATCCAACAGTGGTCTCATCCCCAAAGACTCCCACAGAATATACTAATTTATCAAAGGTCTCCACTGGCACACTAGAAAGGGCTCTCCAACTCTGGTGAATCTTCTAGGCTGTTAAAAATTAAGTATGCCTGGATCTCACTCCAGCCACCAGGAGTCAGATTCTTTTGGGAGGTGAAGTCCAAGTATGCATGTATTTTGTATGCACATACCTAATATTTATCAAGATCAGCAGTGGTACAATGGAGTATTTCCTAGGAGACTCTAGCACATGGTATTATCCACACACCTCTTCTCTGCAGGCAAGCCTGGTGAGGTCTTTCTGAAGGACTTGAAGGATGACTTCATGACACTGTATGAGTTGGATTTCTGGCCAATGTTGACAATGCCCTTTCCTCAGTTTGAAGCAAGAAATCCAGACTAGACTTCTTTTATGAACAAGGCATAAAAAAGAGGGCAGGTGTGAAAGCAATATTGGATTTACACATTAACACCAAATGGGTCCAAAACACGGTGTTTCAATTAAAACACACATGCACCAAATGCCTCCCATATTGATTATTTTCAGCCAAAACTAGGGCCACCGTTCCATGGCAAAAAAATGTACTGACAGATTTATTGGGTATCTCCTTTCCACCAAAAAGTACTTTAAAAGGGAGTATTCCCTAAAAGTGTGACTTAAGGTGTTTACATACCAAAGAGCAGATAATTTAAAAAATATAATATGTTCTTATGTTTTGTTGTAGTGGATGCTGTGGTATATTGTCTGGATTCCCTTCAGGATTGAGGCTGGGGACTCACAGCTGGGTCTCTACCCTAGACCCGTCATCATAGAAGGAAGTTGCTTTGCTCAAAGGTGACCCTCCCTTTCTGGGGTAGCCAGCATCCACTGATTGCTTGATGAAGAAGTATAGAGGCCTGGCCCCCTTGCCTTATCGGGACAATGTGAAGGGTCAGTCTAGCTCCAGAACTCCCTATATTAGTTGAAGCTTCTGTTCTATCTGCCCTTTCCTGAATCCCTCACCTCTCATGGGCGTTGTTCCCAAGTATTCTCTCCAGTAAGCCTCCTGCACCCAGATCCCAAAGTCTATTTCCTGGGGAACCCAACCTATGACCTCTGTCTGGTTCATGTTGTAGGATTCTCTGGTTGGATTTTAAACTCTTAAAACACTGGGTCTAAACTCTTTAAGATGCTCTAATACCAAGCCCAATGCAAAATAAATGTTGGCAAGTTCTCTTTTCTATCCTCCAAATGGTTCTAATGTCCTTCTCTTAGAGCCCGGGTTCAGGTATCAGGAAGTTTAGGTTGAGATTCTCACTCTACCAATTACTTCAGGGAAATCATTTAATTTTTCTAAGTCTCAGTTCCTTCATCTGCAAAATGGGATCAATAATAGTTCTTACCTCATAAGGTGGTCGTGATGATTAAATGAAGTAATCTTTGTAATTCACCTAGCAACAATGCCTGACACAAAATAAGCATTCAATGCATGACTGCTGTAGTTATTAATGCCATAACACTGGTGTTATGTCTGGTTATGTCCCGTCACCTTCACTATTACATTGCTCACCCATCACCTTGCTCTTTGCTATTATAATAGAAACTAGTTTTCCTGCACTTCAGTTTTCCTTATCCTTCCTCCTTCCTTCCACTTTTATCCAATGCTACTGAATTCTTTTCTTTTCTTTTCTGAATTATTTTCTTAAAGTATTGCTTTCATCATATCACTTCTCCATTCGAAATTCCTCAGGGGCTCCTGATAACCAAGACCTTCATCAACTGTCACTGCTATGGTCATCCAACCATCATTCCAATGGAGAAGACTCTTCTTCATTGACTTTGAATCACTGCTCAGTCTGAATTCCTCTCACCCATGATTTTTTAATCAATCCAAATCCTGTGTAGCTCAGAGTGGACCCCCTCAATCAAACTGCTTTTCAATTTAAGTTCCTAGCTACGCCTGTCCTAAGCCTTCACTTAACACTCTTCCACAATTCCAATGCTGCATAGTTAAGGAGAAGTTCTGGATTTTCCTCAGGTTTCATAATTGGGTCAAAAACTCTCTTGATAAACTCTTCATCAAGAACTCCTACAAAGGCTGCTATTCTGAGTATCCCCGCTGGTCCTTAGGTAAATTCCACATCATCAAAATTTACAAAAGGCTGACCATAAAAAATAGAGTGGACATCTCCAAAAAACAAAAGAAAACAAGATTTAGAAAAGACTCCCACCTATAAATAATACACAAGAACAAATGCTGAGCTGCGATGAGGTAATATGACATATGGAATTTGTCTAGAAGGAGTCGACTGGCTCCAAGATTTGGAAGTTTGATGCCTCTGAGTTATTTTTACTGGTAGAGATTCCATTTTATGAGTAATATCTGGAACACGGTATCAACAGTCAACAGTTCACAAACTCTTTAAAAAGTCTCCCAGCAGAGAAGGTTTAATTAAGCTTGACAGAAACTATCTAGCAGCTTTCGTAAGTAATTGCTATGACCCAAAATAGGACCAACTCATAAACTGCATGATTTCAGAAATGATGAATCAATAAAAATGTTTATAGAAACAGCATTTTGATTAATTCCTTCAGACTAACAAATTCGTGGCACATGTGATAAACTGAGACTTCTCCTGTCAATTAGGGAAACCCAGAAATCAAACCCAGCCCTCAAATACCTCCTTTTGGATAACTGATCCCAGATTCTGGCATCGGGAGTCACTTTTTAAGCAGCTCCTCCAAGATCGACTGTACCACACCTCTGGGCTGTATTCTTGCGACAGTGAAGTTCAAAATCGCTTCAGTTCTCAGCCATGCTGAGTCACAGTGAGACTGACTACAGACAACAGGTATTGTGATCATTATGAAGGTTTGAGAAGTGAAGAAACAAGTCTTCCATAAGTAACTAATTGCTTCTTTTTATGCAGATAAACTCAACAGTAATCAAAAATCACTAGCAGTCATAACCAAGTAAGATCTCCTCTATTATTAGGATAAAAACTAACAAGGAAGTTCCATTTATCTAGAGTAGAAAGAATAAATATCCTTTGTCATATAATGCTATGCTCGTAGCAAATAACCTTTGAGTTTCTGTAAGAATGTAAAGGACTTTTTAAGCCATCAACAAATATGAAATTATTTTCACTATCATTTTAGTGTCCAAACATATTTGAAAATAATCAACGTGTGATAGCTATAGTAATATTCAGCTGATCAGAATATCAGGAATTTAATTATCCTTATGGAAATTTACATGTAATTAATAGGTACTTTATGTCCAATATGTTCTATAGTTACTTAACGAGTACTCAAAATAACCTACCAAACAACTGGAATAAAGTTAGTGTTGCAGACAATCTCAGGGCTGAAAGGGACCGTCAGGGACACCCAAACAAATCCCTCCTGTGGGTCAGCTGTCCTAACAGCTCCTGGGTTGTTTTCTGTTGACAATCTCTACTGAAGTTATGAGGATTGTACACTCTCGTTTTCAGGCAATATTTTGTCAGCAATTTTCAACTTTTCTTATGGAAACTCTTGACAAAATAGCACTTATTATGAGTACTTCTCCCACATTTAGTACCGTATTTCACAGCAATCTAAGCTGCCATCAACTTAATATTCTGGTTTCTCTTCAGAACACATAGATCTTTCACCTTTTAAATTACCATCAATTTTAAGTTACATATCCTGATGTCCTAGATGTTAAAATATAAAAAAAAACCCTGTGCATTTTTAGAATATAACACATGGTCGTTTTAGTATTTAATCATATTTGATAAGGACAGGAAATCATAAACATGCAGAACAATGCAGCAAAGGGTTCCAGAAATCATCCACTCTAACATCCTGTATCTCTAAAGAGATGCTTTAGAGCCAGGAGGTTATTTGCCCAAGATGGCACAATGGTGGGTAGCTGATAGGGAGACTGGAAACAAGCTGGACTTCCAGCCCATGAACTTCAATGATTGTTAACGTTTTCAATCCTCATTCTGCCTGAGGGCTACGATGTGCCCCCCACCAGTAACAGGGTCACTAGGGGACTGAGTCCGAGCTGGAGGGATGGCAAGGGCACTTGCAAATGTTATATTCCACCCAAAGCTTCACTTCTCAAGCCTTCAACAAGATTACACACAGAATCCATAGATCTAATTGTGTTCATTTGATACCACAATTATCACTAGGGTTGTTTTAGCTGAGTTATTTGGCTAGAACACTGAGCTAACCTTGATGTCCTCCTGATGACAAATCATCAACCAAGAGGATGATCTTTGTTTCGTAAAAGGTAAAGGGATGGTTATAGCCCCCAGGCAAAACCTGATATGCCCATCTGACCAAAGCTGGACCACTATTTTTGCTATATTAAAGCACTATATGCAAATCATGTGTCTTTATAGATAAGTATAGCATTCACATACCTCTACCTTGTGTCAGGGATAAGGAAGGGGAAACTACAATTGTATCTTTAAACACTAACAATATGTCAGGCACTGCAGTAAGCAATTTACATTACTTATGTCACTTAACAACTCCATAAGGTAGGAATTACTAACCTCATTTTCTAGATGAGGAAATAGAAGATCAGAGATGGTGGGCCACTTTGCCAAGGCCTCACAGGTGGTAAAGTGGCAGAGCTGGGATCTCAAGCCCCACTCGTCTGACCCTAAACACTGGGTTGTTTCCTCAGTGCCTCCCTCTCAGGACTCTCAAAGGTCCTGAACCTCAGCATCAATACAACGTGCAGTGCATCCGATGTTCTTCTTCAAGCTGACTCCTGGGAACTGCATATGAATTTCTAAAGAGCTCTGTGTAATTCTAGTCTTACAGGCTGGTCACTCTTGATAGAGAAGATGCTCAAAAGGCACTAGCTAAACAGAAGTAATATTAAGTCCCATTTAGATAATCCCATCCCTTGGTCAGGGTTTCCAATCTGAATTTGGAAAAATGAGCTGGGATTTCCAACTGAGCTGGGAAAATGAACTGTTACTGTCAGACGGACCTCCTTCCATGTGTAAGTATCTTTTTCCACTTAGTAAAGTGCTATGTGAAATAGAGAGCCGGCTGTGCCATTCCCTTATATGTCCTGTTTGGTTCTATACATTTGAATATAATGTACAGAGAGAAGAGGTAACTTGAGCCACAGAGTAACAGAATAAATAGGAGCAATGGAAATTTCGGTTTATATTATCACCACATAGGAATAAAACATCTGTGCCAGGGGAGTAGAATGTGACCAGGAAGTGAAGTCATTAAACTAGAAGCATTTATGGAGTCTTAGGAGTAGGCTGATGAAAGAGATAAGAATAAACTGGTTTGAGCATAACTCTTCTACTACCTTTGTCCTCTCCCAAGACTGGGGTCTCGGCTTATTTTCCCAGATGTCAGCTATCCCCGCTCTGCTGGGTTTGGAGAGGGACCCTCCTGAGTGCTTGATAGCACTTGTCCATCCTTTTTGTTTAAATCCTAGTTTGGGCTTTATTTTTAATTTGTAGAATATGCAAAGCTGCAGAAATGTATAGAAAATAATACCCAAGCACTCACTAAGTTTTAAAATATTTGATATATATAAAAATGTACTTTGCTATGTAATACTATATATATATGATGTTATATAAAATTTGATGTTATTTAAAATTTGATATATATCAAAATTTACTTTGCTATGTAATACTCTCTCTCTCTATATATATAGTTGATAATGTTGAAGAGCCGTTGATATCCCTCCTACCTCCATCTCCTCTCCCCTCCCACCTACTATCTCTCTGAAGCTGAGGGGTATCCATGCTCCTACATTGTATGCTTTGAGTTCTATTTAAAAATCTGCCTGGTGGTTAACAGTGTCTTTAGCAGCTTGCTTTCTTCACTCTGTGTTCTTGAGATCTATCCATGTGGACACATATGCATCTAGTTTATTCATTTCAAGTGTTGTTAAGTGTGCACATGTGGGAGAATTGCCCTAAAGTATGTACCTAGAAGTAGAATTGCTTGCTTTTATGGTGTGTGCATTTTCAGTTTTACTAGAATGCGCCTCTGTCTTTAAGTTGCGCTTATCAATACACGCTGTTTTACATGGAAATAAAACTGCCTCCAAGAACACTAGGCTGAGAGAAGTTCCATGAAAATTTAAGTGGGGTTAAACGAGCATCATAATTTTCTTCAAAAGACCACTTTCGGTACTTCTCAGTTTTAGATCTTTCCATGACTGAATGTGTTTCCAAGCTTTGGGCTCAGACCAGAGATGGAAATAAGGACCCTTGTTGTTCAGAGGTGTGTGCTGATTGTTTGGGGTCTGTGGACACCGGCGCATGCCAGCTGGGTAAGAACTGGTAAATGGCTCCTTTGAGGAAAAAGATAAACAGAAATAAATGTCAGAACTAACTGGAAAATTGTTTTCATAATTCAGTGTTGTTTTACGTAACCTTGCTCCCTAAATGTTAGCAATTTAGCTGAAAGAGCTATCGGAATTATTAAGTAGTCACTAAGTGTGGCAAAGAGACAGCTCAGCAAAACTCATGGATGGAGAAACCATTTTATGACTATTGTTTCACCTCTGGGGGTGGCTCGCTGCATTTTGTTCCAGGTCCCTAGGGCCCAGAGGTAATAACATCTGTATTTTTAAGACCAGCTTTGCACCACACCTGCATATCAATTCCCTTTTTCGACTGCTGCCTCTAAACCAGGACCAAATGTTTGGCTACAGATTTGGTTTCCAGGGTTCGGCTGAGTATTAAATGCAGCAGCTCCGAAACTTCACTGGTCCCACAAAAATGTTTTTAAGTGATGTTAATTGAGTCCTGGGAAAGTTTAAAAAACTTAACTTCTTAGAGGAAAAAGAGATGAAAGGAAACGAAGGACGGGAAGAAGAAGAAAAGGGGCAGGAATGAGAAATTACTGACAAAAATAGAAATTAAGACTAAATGATGGTGGAAAATGTTAAATGAAAATAATTTAAGAAAAATTATTATAGTCTAACTTTATTATAGTCTAATTTCATGTACTGCCATTAATTTATTTCTGGCTGGTATCTGATTTTATTTTACAAAGTAGAAGTCAATGTTCTAAAAACAACCGGAGAAGAGTAATACGAAATAAGGAATTTGAGGAATTCAGGACATCTCGGACTGGAGTTTATAGTTAGTTGGTTTATTGCGATAAACTTCTGCTGACATTTACCATGATATCATATGATGCAGCGTAAATCAATTCTCTGACTTACAAATTATCTTCTAATAATTAGAAGTAATTAGAGATTGGTTACCCCTGGTGACAGGTAGGAAGTTACCTATTTAATGGCTAACCTCTTTGGAATCCCTGTGACAGGCATGGGTTACTCTGAGCAGTTACTCTGAGCAGCTGACCTGGAAAACAATGTGAATGCAAAGCCCTCCAAGGGGCTTTGCTGCATAGTGGCTCTCATTTGGCAAGGTTTCTTGAAGAGAGTCAATCCTATTCATGATGAATGAAGTGGGACCGTCAAGGATTCTTGGAGGCGAAGACCACCCAGTTAAATCTCTTGCCCAATGCAGGAATTCCATCCACAGCAGCTCCCCTGAACGGTCAGCCAGCTACTGCTGGGGAACATTTGCAGTGAAGGGAGCTCGAGGCAGCTCGCGGCAGCACAATTCTGATGTTTGAAGTTGGGTTCAGTATTACTTCCACCCATTGTGCCATTGTGAGCAGAAGAGGAGAGATCTACATCTATTTTCCAGAACTTTGAAGATGGTGTTGTTGTTTCCTCTTGCTACCTCCACCGATGACTTCCCAGGTGAAACCACGCCAGCTCTCTCAACTGCTCATTGGACAGGGACACTAATGACTGGTTCTGGTCACCCTCCTACCCAGGGGTGTGCTCTGGTTTATCAGAGCCCTTCTTAAAATGATCTGCTCAGAACAGAACATACTGTGGTCTGTCCAGCAAAACACGAAAGGATCATGATTGCTAACAGCACTGCATTTCTATTAATGCAATATACAGTTATTAGATTCATTTTAAAAATCTTTTCATTGCACTAGTGGCTTTTAATGAAGGTCAGTTCAGATTTCCTGATCATTTCTAGATGAACTGTAGATTCTTTTTCAAACCAGTCATTTAAGTCTGTTCCAGATTTTTATTTATTTATTTGGAACTACCATCAAGTTCATAGATTTGTAGTTCCCAAATTCTACCCTTCTTCATTTTGAAAATGTAGACATTTGTCCATCTCTAACCTTGGCACATTCAACTGGCACATGTGTATTGTGTGTCTATTCTGAGCCAGGTGCTGTGCCCAGAGCTGGGAATGGCAGTGAACGAGACATAGTCTTTACCCCTGAGGAAACTTTGTGCAGTGGAATGAGTCCTCTGAGTGAATAGAAGGTTCCAGCAGCCCAGGAAAAAGTTGCTATGGGAGTGCACGGTCATCCACACTGAAGGGGCATCTCTCCCTCTCTTCCATTTTAAAAGGAGAAAGAACTCATCCCTGAATTTCCTAGTCTCCAGTTACTGTTCTCTTCAAACACGTATTCTTCATCGCCACTCAAAATTTCATCTTTTTTAGGAAATTTCCACAAAGGCTCTAACCAACACCAACCTCTCTCCCTCCTTTCTATACTCGAAGTATGTCTTCCAACTAAGCGTTTCTGGATTTAATTAAATATTTTCAGAAACCGTTATTTAAACATTTCAGATTTATGGCTCTTCTTTCCAGTGAGATGATCCTTTGTGAAGCTGGAACCAAATCTTACTCTGTTCTTCTCAAAAATCCTGTACAAGGAGGAGCTTGGCAGTGAGTTAAATCTCTGTTCTAGGATTACAAAATCTTTAACAGACGTGACCACTCACCACAAGATGGCTACCGGAATTGTAGGTAAAAAGAAGGCTCTGGTAAACATATACATATTTTAGATGATAAAGCACACTGTAAGGGAGGAATGCTTTTCCCTTCTTCCATTCTAGGCTCTTTGGCTGATCTAACAATTAAACTGACATGAAGACAGATTAATAGAAAAATAAATTGAATTTCATATGTACAGGAGCTCATAAGACTCTAAGACTCAAAGAAGTGGCCAAAGCCACTTTCACTTTTTGGATATACCTTTACTTTTTAGACCAAGAAACAATAAATTTGTGAAAAATTGACAAGACAGAGAAGTCTGGGCTTGGAGTAGTAAATTAGGGGAGAAGTAACAAGGTTTGTTTATACAGCCTTCTAGGTCCTAAATTCCCTATCTCTGGTGATAAGGATGTCTGTCTTTCTCTTGGTGCAGGGAGGGAACCTTCATGGGAGATTTATTTCCTGCTTTCAGGGGGTCATGGGGGTCAGAGTGTTGGCTCTTTCTTAAGTAACTTTACTCCAAAATCATCAATATGCCAAAGTGGCATATTTTGGGGAAGCCTGGCCCGAACCGCATTGATACATATCAATAAAGCCAGGAAGCATTTTGAAGGAATGTATGAGACTATCAGAGAGCAAGGCAACTTCACAGCATAAAACCAAAATGAGTTAAATAGATTCCAATTATTTGAGCAGGGCACAAAAGAAATAAATGATCTTTTACAGATCTGCCCTCATGCTTCCTAATATATGATGCCATCGCAAATGTCACAGGAGGTCAGGGAGACAGGGAAGTCAAAGATAATCCTGATGTTTTAGGTTCGAGTGACCTGGGAAATTTATGACTCCATTTAGAGAAGCAGCAACATTTGGAGGAAGCAACAGTCTCAGTCTGCTTGTTTGTTTATCCCACACAGCATTCCCAAAGAACCAGAGGTGGGATTGCAACCGCCAGGTAGCTGGGATACGCGAGATAAATCTCCAAGTGGGAGATGGAGCCTGGATGGGCTGACTTTAGGACGGTGTGTGGGGACCTGTAGAACTCAGCATCCTGTAAGTCAGGAGAAAAAAAATTCTCAAGAACTCTTCAAGGAGGTGGGAACAAAAAACCTGTGGTGATGGCAATCAGATGTGATACTCAGGCAGTTGCCAGCGTCCTTGAGTGTAAGAGTGGCTGGCCCCAGCTTGGGATGGGTAAGAGAATGAAGTAAATGGTGACAAGGAAATGTAAGAGATGGGTAGAGCGCTTCCCGAGCACTTTGGGGGAGAAGTGCTTTATTTGGAGCAGAGAGAGAAATATCTAGCCAAAGCTGGGTTTTGGGAGCAAGCATTTCTACTTTACCATTCCGATGTCAAGCCCTAACCACAGAATTTGTACCCTGTCTGAAGCTGGCCTCTATGGTTCTAATTTGCATTAACAAATATTCCCTGGAGTATGAGGAAGACAGGGGGAAAGGTCTATTTATTCAGGGAGTTTATGACCTGGTCTACATGCAGCAACCCCCCAGTCAGACCATAGAAGGGTATCAGTTACGCGTACTCAAAGCCCAGATGAGCTATACTTACACCCCACATAAAAGGAGCCATACTGGTCAGCTGGGAATTTGGCCCAAATGTGATACTACATTCCACCTAATCAGGACTGGTTTATTGGAGTACATAGATTCTGCATGGATTTAGTGGTTTAGATGGGATCTAAACCATCTAAACCCACAAGTGGGTAAAAGAACCCTTCAGAGCCAATAGTTGGTGTGGACATAGGTTCATAAACAGGTTGTAGAGGGAAAAACGGGCTCAGTCAGGCCAGTTTTGTTTGGGTGAATGTGGGGAATTTCAAAAACGAGAGGGTCTGGATAAGGAGGGGAGGTTTAGAGAGACAGATTATGACTCATTTACATATGTGTCTCCATACGTATCTTCTGGTTAACGATGAACTAGCTCAACCTTGTCAAAAGTAAGAAAAGACAAGTAGTAGATCAATAAATCCTATTCCTACTTCTGCTTAGTTCTCCAAGTCAGCCTTTCCTAAAGTTCTTCTGAATATGCAGGATCTTAAAAGATGTTAAAAATGGAAAAAAAAAAATAACCCCCCAAATAATGGCTCCATGACAACAGGTTTGGGAAATGTTAAATTATACAAAGTCAATCAGGTTTCCTTAGTGTAAGTTATCTTAGAGTCTTTACTATGCCAGAGGGCCTTGTGAATGTCTAAGAAGGGTATATTATACACAGCATTTCTTGAATTTATTCACATATAAAACCCTTCTTGTTCCAGACTCTCACAGGACTGAACTTACTGGAACATGCTTTAGGAAAGAAAGGCGGCTCTTCAGCAGCTCTGCTTATGCAAATGCAATGCCCCTGACGATGGCCATTGCAAATGAAAGTGCATTTGATTTTTTTCACAAGTCAAGGTGAATATCACCATGCTTTTTATTAAGAAAGCAGACTCCACAAATGCTTTACCTTGGTTATTCACGTGACCAACTGACTAAGGCCTTTATTAAACAAACAATAGCCCTCAAGATAGAATGACTGCTAAAAGCATAATTTATGAGCTTGCTAACCCCTTCCAAATGATGGTGATAGCATTCATTTGGCAACAATCGGACAGGAAACTTCAGAAAAGCGACAGCAATAGTCTACCTTGCTCTAAGCTCTCTGGAGAAGCCTGGACTGGGCCTTTGGAACATATCAGTGTTCTGTTGACTCTGTTGGGAAATAATTTCACAGCTGGGGCCTCTTTCTAAAGGCGACCGTTTCCATTGTAGAATTCAGAAGGCACAGCAGACGTGACGAGAGAGGAAGTTGAACGGCTTCCTATCCCCGTCCCATAGCCCTGTGTCAAAAGTTGAAGTAGCTGCAGATCCCTCTTTTCTCCATCAATAGCTGCAGCCATGGAATCACCCCTTTTCATGGGTGTTGGCCCAGAAAATGGCCACTCAAAACCTCACACAGGTTCACACGCTAATAATCCAAGCAACCTCACAGAGCCTGGGACATTCTGGCTTCCTGCGGGCAGCCCTTTGAATTCCAGGTCCCGCGTCTCCATGCAACTATTTTCTCTGTGAAATACCCGTTTCCAGAAATTCTTCACATCAAGGTGCCATCTTACAGAGAAGTCTGCAGAAGAAGTTCTGGCATCAACCCCACTGGGGGATGGTTAGTTGAAACTGTGAGCTCATCCAACCTCGGAAAGCCTTGTGACTTTGCAATGACATGGATGGAGCTAGAGAGCATAATGCTGAGTGAAATAAGTCAGTCAGAGAAAGACAGATACCATATGATGTCACTCATATGTGGAATTTAAGAAACAAAACAAATGAGCAGAGAGAGAAAGAGAGAGAGAGAGAGGCAAACCGAGAAACAGACTCTTAGCTATAAAGAACAAACATGGCTACCAGAAGGGAGGGGAGTGGAGGGTGGGGGGAGCAGGAGATGGGGATTAAAGAGCACACTTAACAGGATAGGGGTGGAGGTTACCTCATTACCTCTTTTACAAAAGGCTTTAATCTTCCTTCAGTAATGACACTGACAAAACCACAAAGATATTGGTCAATCTTGACCCCTTTCTAAAGGTCTACTAGTGTTTCCCATCTCTGAGGGCTGTGCATTTCCAGAGAGCTAGCTAAGAGGGTCTGTCTTTCAAATGACCAGCACTCCCGGGGGCCCACATATCTTCACCACCAATGGGACATAATACCCACGGACCCAATGCCTCTGTATAGCAGCCACTCTCGGCAGAGTGCTCACTCAACATCTGCTCAGCTCAAAGCCTTCAAGACCTGCCCCTTGCCTAATTTTCCAACTTTATGTATAGCCATATCCCACTCCTCAGCTTACAAGCCCTTCCAGCACCCCCAGGGATCCCAGCATTCCAGATGATTCCCTGTCCCTTCACCCTAACATGCTGCAGGATCTGCCTCAATTGCCCTCCCTGGCTTGGCAAACAAAAATCACTGCTTAAGTTTCAAATGAAATGTCATTTCCTCTGAAAGCTCCCCCGACCTCAGGTAGGGCTCCTCCTTCTCTCTCCTCCGCACATAACAGCAGCGGCGCACCCCTCACATTATACGATGGTTAGCTGTCAGTGATCTGCCTCGCCTAGGTCTACACTGTGAGCTCCTGAGAGGTCCCAGCACTTAGCCCAAAGCAGGTGTCCACAGGATGCTCACTGAAGAAACAGAACTGCTGAGTTTCCGCTGTGGCCGGGCACAGGGGCTACTGAGGGAGAGTTAGCTTCCACCGGAAGTGTTGGCATCAGGAGGAAGGGAACAGCAAAACAGAAAAAGGCTGGCTTGGACCACCCTGAATCTAGTTCCAGAAGGAAAATGGCAATTCTTTCTTTTCCAGTGAAAAATCCAGGACCATCTAAATGCCTGGTGCGGAAAACAGGAGATCAGCACAGCAGTCCTAAGAGACGGAAAGGCTGGGGAATACAGAAGGGCGATGTCAGCAATCCATTGGAACTAACTACCTCGTTAGCCTAGTTATTGACCGCATAACTGGTGAGGTAGTATGGCTGAGGCCCAGACCCAACAGTGCTGGCTGAACGTCTGATGCTTTTCCTTTTAAGGTGCCTAAGTGTGCATTTCAAATTGCCAAGGCCTCTGTAAGTAGCTGCATGCTCAGCACAGAGGTCAGCATGTGGTTCATCCATGTGCACCTCCACACACCCCAGCCTTTCTCTTTTGCTCTCTCCACACATACACACATACACACACATGCACACACACACACACACACACGCACACATATAAATGCATATGTGTGTGTGGATGCATATATACATACACACCAACCCACTCAGGGGCACCTCTCTAGATACTTACTCCCATGACATAACTGTTCTGTCGGCTGTATGCTCTTTGTCTCCCTCCTAATTTATATTTGGGGAATGACTATTAAAGTATTACTTTCCCTTATATAGGCAAGGATATGGGAAGACTGGCCAAGTGTCATGGATTGTGGAGATTATGGAAACAGCCCAAGTATCCATGGATAGATGAATGGATAAAGAGGATCTGAGTATATACACCGCCCCCCCCCATACATACATGTTGGAATATTACTTGGCCATAAAAAAGAATGAAATCTTGCCATTGATGGAGCTAGAGAGTATTATGCTAAGTGAAATAAGTCAGAGAAAGACAAATACCATATGATTTCACTCATATGTGGAACTTAAGAAACAAAACAAATAAACAAAGGAAAAAAGAGACAAACCAGAAAACAGACTCTTAACTATAGGGAACTATAGAGAACCAGAGAGGAGGTAAGTAGGGGGATGGGTGAAATAGGTGAAGGGAATTAAGAGGATGAGCACAGAGTAATGTACAGAATTGTTGAATCACTATACTGCACACCTGAAACTAATATAACACTGTATTTAACAGTATAATTAAAATTTTTAAGAAAACTAGCATTTTATACAATATGGGAAAGGAGACTCTATTAATATGTAAGTACATTCCAAGAAATACGTCTAAATGTATGTAAGTCACCTGAGTATATTCTTGAGCACAGAAAGTGTTAGTAAATTCCCAGAACCGGGAGTGTTCTGCACACCTCACCCTGCTAAGTAGAGCCTCACCCCTACAGTAATCTCCCTCCTGCCACAGGGCAGACTGGTTCTCGCAGGGCAGTCCATTTGCTAATTTGAGCCCCATTTCCATAGGAGTTCTATGGTGAAAGAATTACCATTGCTTTGTACCTTCCTAAGGACTGCTGTTCTCTGAATGCTCTGTACCTCACACGTACTTAGTACTTGCGTACTTAGGAAACATGGTGTTTTAATGACAGGAGCAATGAATAAAAACCAAGGGGGGAGAATGGGAGAGGGCAGAAAGGGAAATGAACAGGCCTGCAGTGGGGGTGACCCATCCCTCTGGGCAAACTGCCACCATCAGACTCTGCCTCTCTGCAAAATGTATTTCCTCGAGACATGCGAGTGGCTGCCATGATCAATTACTTGTCGGTCTGATGCCTTCCGTTACTTAATAGCAGTGTGCTCTTCTTTAAGTTAGGAATGGAATGTGCGTGACTCGATGTGCCTTGAAGCAGATTATTTCAACCCCTTTGCAAATAGTTTTCACCTCTTTACTGCCAATGACAGTCTTGAACTCCATGGAGGGAGTTTTTAAATTTGGTTTGCTTATTAGGCCCCAAATGTGCCTGAGGGAGTTCATTTTCTCTAAGTGCTTGGCATATAGTAAACACTCAATAAATGGTCATTCTGATTGTTATTTTTCTTATACTCCTCATGTGTGATCAAGTGAGATTATTGGCCAACTTGGGTCTTTGGAGACACCAAATCAGATCCCTGTGGCTAATGGCCACGGCCCGAGTGAAACCCTGAGGTGACCCTGGACCTGGAGGCGCGTTACCTCTGACCTTCAGGTCTGAAAAGCTGAAGAGATTCAGGAGGAATGAGAGACGTGGTCGAGCTGAGAACAGCTCAACTCTGTTCCTAGCAAAATGACCCCTCTACTGTTAGTAACTATACAACACCGTTTAGAAATGACTGCCGTGGGCCCTATTTGTCAACTTACTTGTATGAACTCACATATGTGTTACTTATTAACATCAATAACTTGCATTACATTTTCTGCTCTTTTTTTCCCCTTTCTCCATGTCATCAGTCTTCGGCTCCTAAATGCCTGAAGAACAAGGAGCAGTGTGTTAAGAAAGGGTTCTCTCATGTCAGCTAGTAAAATAACCTGTTGGCCTCAGTTTCCCTTATCTGTACATTTCTGCTGTGGCACCGCTAAGCCTTTGGCTCCCCCAAAAGCTTAGGTGATTTTCCCTCTAACTTGTCCCCCAAAGCCAACCTCTCAACTAGCCCTGCCTTCTTTCCCCCTCTGTAATGTTTCCAGATTTCACCTCCCAATTTTAAGGATAACCACAGTACCACGGCCACGTGACGTGTTAGTTCTGGGAGGCCTTGTTCCTCCGTGCATTTTACCCTGTCTCCTTGCTGGAGGTTGGGTCCCCTGAATTGCATCCATTTGCTGCAAGAGCTTAAGTGACAAGGAACACAAAGCGAACTATCGCGCCACCACAAAATGCCCCACCCCTAAAGGAAGCCATGTGCTAACAATAGGACAAGACCGTCAGATGATCCTGTTAAAGCTAGATCTCTGGCTAAAACCATCCAGAGGCCCCCATCTCAATGAGTATAAGGGTAATGTCTTTAATGACCTATACTTATACTTAGGGTTACCATCAAGTTTCTTTTCCCCTCCAGGACACCTGTTAGAATAAAATAGTATCAAGATAACAGGTGTAGATTTGGATTGTCCCAGGCAAACTTATCCATCCTTCAGTAGCTCACATGATCTGGGTCTCTGTCAACTTCAGGAGGCCATTGCTTCTTTTCCTTCATCCTTCTGCTCCAGAAACACTGATCTCGTTGCCGTATCTTTTGCCATATCTTAAACATGTCAGACACGCAACTTCTCATGGTCTCTCTGCTTGTCATAACCTCTTTCTGAGGATGTTCTTCTCCCATTTGTTACATGGCTCACCCCTCACCTCCTTCTAGCCTCTGAGCAATTGTCACCATCCCAGGAAGATCTTCCTTGACCATTCCACTTAAAGTGGAGGCCCCATTCCCCATGCATTTCATATTAGCCTTCCTAGCTTTATTTTATTCCCCATGATATTTCTTCTGTCATCATTTATAAAAAAAATTTTCATTGAATGTAGACCGAGGTTGCCAATTTTTTTCTTTCAGCACTTAAAGATACGATTCTACTATCTTCTGCCTTGCACATTATGATTGACATTTTATACACCTTAAATGACTGAAATAAGTCAGTCAAAGACAAATACCGTATGATTTTGTTCATATGTGGAATTTAGAACCAATGAAAAAATGAGCAAAGGGCAAAGAGAGAGAGAGAAACCAAGAAACAGACTCTTAACCACAGAGAGCAGACTGATGGTTACCAGAGGGGAGAGGGATGAGGGCATGGGTTAAATAGGTGATGGGGATTAAGGAGGGCACTTTGTCGTGATGAGCGCTGGGTGACGTATGGAATTGTTGAATCATTATATTGTACACCTAAAACTACACTGTATGTTAACCATATTCGAATTTAAAATAAAATGAAATAAAATAAAATAAAAATAGTAAATGATCGACACTGAATAATACATACACATTTCCCAGCCTTTGTTTGCTAGAACTTTTCTGGAGCTCCCATATGTGAGAGTGAGGCATTTGTTGATTTGATGCAGGTAACATACATTTATTTCACCAGGCACCAGGGGGACTGTCTCATCTTGCATCCAAATATTCAGGGCCTTTCTGATTCTGCTTGGGCTCCCCACGTCACTCAACTGCAGTCCTCTCTTGGATTTAAGTACCTTGGATCTGAACTCTTCAAAGTGCTGCGTGGAATGCCATGGTATATCCAACTATGCAAGTTCATCAGGGAAAATTCACCACTGGGGAAGGATTATGATAAAAGTGTCACAATAAATCAAATAAAAGATATCAGAGGCATCTCTAAATTATAAAGTATTTCACAAATGCCCTGGTTTATGGTTACTACTCTTCCGCATTTCCCACTGGCATTCAGATCTTGCCTTTGTAAAGTGGAAGGAAGAGAAGAAGGGCTGCATGTGTCTAGGCTGAGGGCCTCTTGATACTTGTTCCTGTGTCACTACCACAGACTCATTAGGTCCCCAAATTATTTTATTATCTTTGCTTCCTTTCTATTTCATGTCCATCCTTTGTACCTTCAAGTTTCTAGTCTTCTAGGCTATAAAACCAGGAGCTAAAAAAGAGAGAAACTTAGTAGAGCTCTCTACCACTATTGCCTTTTCCTCTCCTTTGTCTGTGGCCAAGGTTATCATCTTTCCCCCCTATATTTTATCCTGCTTCACTCTCTTTCTCCACTTCCACTACCCAAAACTTGAACTACAATCTTCCCAATTCATGCCTGGATGGCCATAGCTGACCTCCCTGATGCACAATACTTTCACACTAACCTACTTTTTTTTGAGAGAGAAAGAGTGCAAGGAGGGGAGGGGCAGAATAAGGAGAGAGAGACCGAGAGAGACAGAGACAGAGGATCCAAAGCAGGCTCTGTGCTTACAGTAGTAAGCCTGATGCAGGGCTTGAACTCATAAACCAGGAGATCATGACCCGAGCCAAAGTCAGATGCTTAATCAACTGAGCCACTCAAGTGCCCCACACACTAACTTACTCTTATAAGCTGCGTGAAGAAGTTTCTGACAACGATCAACTCTCTAATGAACCACTACTCACTGCATCAAATTATAATTCCCCCATTACAGGGGAGGGCATTTCATACCTTTTGTGGAATGGCCCCTCCCATAGACCCTATCTGTCACAGCCCACCAGTTGCAGGCTCTAAGAATACCCTATCATGAGGCCTAGTCTGTCCCCGGGCCCCTGGTAGCCAGAATAGCAGGATCCCCACCCTGATGCCAGGTGGGGTCCAGAATTGGTCTTGCTATCCTCAGACCCAGTATCTTCTGTGTTACCTCCTTCTCAAAACTTTACTATATGTCTCATGGCCCACAGCTTCTAAACTGTATCTGTCAGACAGTACTAATGAATTTGCAGTAAAAATACATTTTACACATTAATCAAAAGTTTGTGGCCAACCTCATGGCTATGCCTTCATAGGGTCCTGAAATGACAGAAGGTAGCACACTTGAGGGGGAAGGGCACAAGCTTTGGAACCAGGAAGGCCTGGCTTCAGATCCCAGTTTGCTGACTGACCTCCAGGTTCATGACCTTGAGAATGTCAGCTGATCTCTTCAAGCTGCAGCTTCCACCTCCCCTTTCTGAGGCATAACCATATCCTACAAATCATAAAATTTACCATTTTAAAGTATACAATTCAGTAGCATACTCACAAAGTTGTACTTCCATCACCATGACTTAATTCCAGAACATTTCCCCAAACCAAAAAGAAACTCCATACCCACTATCAGCCACTCCCCATTCCCCACCACCAATCTGCTTTCTGCCTCTGTGGATTTTCATGAACCTCAGTTTTAATTACTTTCACAGTAAACTGTAGCACGTACCTTCTAAGATGGCCGTGGGGATTGGAGGCAATTTTTGCAAAGCTTCTAGCTCAGTATTTGGCATCTAAGAGGACTTTAATCAGTTACTAAGAGTGTGATAATTATTTCTCTGGCTCCTTCAGATTCTTCAATATGAAGCCCTTAGCTGCAGCCAACTTATCTTCTTTATCACTGTTCTCACCTTGCCCTCTCTGTTCTTACCCCTTGGCTCCTTTCAGTCTCCCAGATTCCTGCCCCTAGAAACTCAACATTTAAGATCAAGCTGAAATCCTGACTCCTATATGCAAAACCTTCCCTGGTGTAATGTCTGGTTTTCCTAAGCTACCATGAAGGGGGAGGGGGCGGGGGGGGGGGGAAGCTTTTCAGGCTTTTCAGCCTGAGTTGAAATATTTCCAATATAGTGAGATTCTGGCCACAACTCCAAGCTAATCAAAAGTGTATTTATTCTAGATTTTGCTTTGTGACACATAGAGGGCTGCTCATACACACAGCTGCTGTGTCACAATAAAGAGAAACATTGCTACGATATTTTCAGGAGAAATTTCTGATCTTGCAACCAAATCTCCATGACATGATGATGTTGAAGCAATGAATAGTGACATTTCAGTAGCCTGTGCATGGCAGCTCTATTTTCCACATTCTTATGATTCATAAATTTAGAGCCATCAAAGATTACAGCCTCTTCAGAGTTTATTTGGTCTTGGAAACCTTCTTAATGAGTTTGACATTTTTATTAGGCTCAAAATCTTCCACCAAAGCCTGGTGTAATTATAGTCATTTATAAAGTAGCCAACATGAAAAAAGCCATGTTGGCAGGGCCAAGACAATGGCTCGCAAGTCCAGCAGCCTGGGAATGTTCACCCGGTTCCCGATTCCCTGTCCTGGAAACACCACAGAGGCCAGGGGGTAATCACTGGGGCTGGAGTAAGAGTGGATGGCTCGCGATGCTCTTTCTAGCTGAGAAATGCTTTCATTCTAGGCCGACTTCACAAACGGCATCAATTCTTCCCACCACCACCTCCATCCACCCTTAGGGGGATAAAAGAACCTGCCCTCCCACACAGTAGGAATTGTTCAATGATTGTCTTTAGCATAACTGAATAGTTAATAGCTCTCTCTCTCTGTAGCCAGATGGGGCTCTGTTCAAATCTCCCTTCTATCATTTTCTCATTTTAGACTGTTGGGCAAGGTATTTATTCTCTCTAAAACCAAGGTTCCTCATCATTAAGATAGGCATACTATGTGAAGTGATTATCACAGTGTCTAGAATATAATGAGTGTTCAGTCAGTGATGGTCATTGTTACGATTTTAGGTGTCATGCTCCTCTTCTTCCTCCTCATCAGACAACATACTCATGAACGAGGTGTGGAGGTCATTAAAAATGGTTGAGTATGAGTACAAACTTCCAGTTATGAAAAAGTTCTAGGAAGGTGACAAAAGTTAACAATACTGTGTTATATGCCTGGAAGCTGCTAAGAGAGTAGATCTTGGGTGTTCTCATCGTACACACACAGATTTGTAACAATGTGAGGTGAAGGATGTTGACTAAAGTCATTGTGGCAATCATTTTCTGGCATGTACACATGTCAAATTATGTTGTACACTTGAAACTAATTCAATGTTATATCTCCATTACATTTCAATAAAACTGAAAACCAAACCAAACCAAGCAAAATGGTGGAGTACGATTAATTCAAATAATTCCCAATTATTCCTTTTCTACTTCAATGTCCCAAATATTTAGAAGGTACATCGTGTTAGGTACTGTACTAGGCACTATGGAAATTAATAAGATTTGACCATTTGAAGGCTGGGAGACAGGCATTCTGGGAAGAAGGTAAGGCTTGGAAATCCAGACAGAACTTTCTGTGTGTGTCAATATTGTACAAAATATTCTAATCCACAGAACTGACTGTAGCTAATTAGTGGTATTTTCCCAAGGCCACATTGCTATAAAATCTTAATTGCTGTTTTAGTCTTAAAGAAAATAAGCTTTAGTGCTCAAATCAGTCACTTTGGAAGGGAAATTAAATAGGATTTCACCAGATGGAGCCATAATGGAAAGATGACACTAACCAAGTCTGGATGTTGTAGAATTTGAGACGTGAGAGCTTTCGGAAAGACAGAGAGCCTAAGAACATATCAGTGAGATTTGTGGTTCCGTTGCTAAAAAGGACCTTCTCATACTGGGGTGCATTGTGGGGAAGACACTGGGGCTTTATGCAGCTCCCAGTCTTTTAGGCACAAAGGGAGCCTCTCCACACAATGCGGGATACGAAGTTTGCCCTTGAATGCACACACATTCCTCCGGGCCTGCGGCCAACGTCCACCAGAGCAGCTGAGTGGCAGAATGTAACAGTTCTTACTTTAAAAAATGCCCCTCATCAGGTTGTATGAAGCCAGTGGAGTGGGACCTTGCCCGGGGAGTGAGGGTGGGGTACATACCACCAGACCGATGGAGTGTAATTACCCTGCACTACGATCTGGGCAGTGTTCCTGGTTTTAGGTCCTTTATAGCCTTGAGATACTCCACAGCATTTCTGTGATCACACAGGTAAACAAGATCTGATCAGAACAGTCAACAGTGTGCAAAGATCTGAGCCTCAAATTTAGGAGAAGGGCCTGGCCTAGCAAGGGCTTCATCTGTGTCTGGTGATCATGTGACAATGTGAAGAAATGTATTGACAGAAAGTGGGCTCTGCATATGACATCAGCCCAGAGGCCGTTGACTCTCCCCAGGGACAAGCATCCGTTTTTTTCACTTGGTTGGAAAAAACCACAGCAAATGCATCAATCAAGTATTTCTCTTGTACATACCATGCGACCAGCATTGTACCATGCTCGCCTCCAGTCAGAGGGCCGGATTGCAAAGAAATATGAAATGTGGTCCCTGACGTCAAAGATTTACAATTTAGTTTGGGAGACAAAACTAAGCCACATGAAATAAATACTTGTTCCCCGTATCAATAAAGGTTTTACGAAGGTTTTCAAGTGGTCTTCACTGTAAATATTGACTCAAAGTGCAAGTAGGATTCAGGGAAAGTGAAGGTCGGAGCAAGTCTGAGGAGTTGAAAAAAGATGTCCTGAGGGGGAATCAGAATTTCAGCTCGGTTGCTCCTAACGGGGATGACACATACCTTCACCAATCTTTAAAAACTAACTTCTGAGAGCAACAGGAAGAACTCTGTTTATTAGATCATCTCTAAGCACTGAGCAATCTTGTGAGATGGTTGGTGTCCCAGGTTGTTTGATTTGTCAGAGGTGAGAGCATTTGACCCCAGATCTGGTTCTGAACCTCACATAGTTGCACAAGTATGGTGGGATTTGCCTAAGCCCTGTCCTCAGTGGGTATTATAAAAATATGGTACTTTCAGAAGCATATTCAGAATAAGGTGGCTTTTCCAGATCCTGCATAAATTCCCTGGCTGGGAAGGATGGAGAGCAAAAAAAGCAGCATTCAATGGAACGAATCTATTGTGCATTGGCACTAAACTAAGAATTTATGAAGGAGGTTTGTTCTCCCACTGAGGAGCTTAATTATGGAGACACTGTTCTTGGCATTAGCCTCAGGTATATGCCGTCTTGAAGACTATGAGCAACTCAATCAGCAGCGACACGGATTACAGAGAAGCCTTTGAGGAGCAGCATGGTGGTCCTCAGAGCACGTGGTGGGGTTTTCTCAAACACAGACTCACGGGTCTGGTAGTTCTGCCTTCAAAAGACTATCTGAGTTACTGTTATGACCCGTGGGTTCCTGGGTGTGAGCGGAAAACTCCAGCAAAAAGCACAGGGGAAGAGAGAAGGGGTGAGTGCCACAGGGCAGGAGGGAAATGGACTCAACAAAATAATAACCCCTCTCCTCAACCTTCAGTCAAACCCTGGCCAATAGTCATTTACTTTGCTGTACTTGATGTCACGCATACATCCCAGCAATAACCATCAATGCCTACAGATCAAAGGTCAAACTCTTGGCCTTGAGATGTGTCATGGCTGACCTCTCAAGCCTCCTGATGTAGCCCACCAGCCAAACCAGTATTTTCCAAACATATCACGGGCTGGATATCTTCCGCCCTTGGTTCTTGCTCTTGCTCCCTGGGCCAAGAAGGCTCTCATCACTGACCTACGTGGCCAACTCTTACCTGTCCCTCAAGGACTATCCTCACAGTGACTGGCTCTGTGAACCTCTGCTAACCCCCATGACTTCACCCTCTGGAACAGCCCTTCCTACATGTCTTTTGCCATTCTCTTTGCTCAGTTTAGATTGTTTTCACGAGCACTTGTCTCTCCCCAGATAGGCTAGGAATACCTTGAGGGCCTAGATCATGATTCATTGACCTGGAGGACCCTGGGGTACAGCACAGGGCCTGGCTCGGAGCAGGCACTCACTAAATGTCTAAGGGAAGAAAAGCAATCCAAGGGGGTGCCTGAACTCACTCCCACTGGAGCTGTCCCCTGGTGAGATGCACTGCAAGGCCCTGGGGGCTCAGTAGTTTTGCCTGGGGTTTGGGTGGCGGGATCCGCTCTCCCACTCAAGGAGGCCATGGATGGAACAGGCCTCTCTTACATGGAGAGTTGAGCTTGTTGAAAACCCATGAGCATCATCCGGTGACTTGGGGGGAACGTATGCAAGAGAAACTTGCATAATTCCTCAAAGCTCAGTGGTTTGACCACTGAGATGTTCATTTTGTCCTTTCAAGTGAAATATAAAAGATATATTCTCTGTAAACATGCTTTGTGGTGAAACCTTTTCTCTCTATAGATCTTATTATCTGTATAGTGACTTCTCTTATTATGCTTTTTACAGTGCGTGTTGTCTCCTAGAAGAACTAGAATAAATATTCTGTATTAAGGAGCTGGGAAGAGTTGAATCTATGTTAAATATATATAATCTATTCAGCGACTCTCTGGAAATTTGCAAAATACATACCAGATGCTAAAGATCCAAACTGTCCGTGTTTAGCCAGGTTGTTTTTACACATTCTTGCCTATTTGAGAAAGGAGATTCTGCGTAGCACCAAAGAAGGCCTATGACGGAAAACATAGCCAGGAATCCGAGAAATTTGATGCTATAATCTAAATAGTCCATGTTCCACCCAAAAGCAAGATTAAAAGAACAATATTGTTAGAACATTAAGAAAAGAAACAACTTCAAAGCTAAACCTTCAAGCAAAGAATTTGGACCAAAAGAAAAAAGTGAAATGGAGTCAAATATTTTGGTTTAGCAATAGTTCCTGTTTGCCTCACCCAGCCCTGTTCCCTAAAGCTTGTGGCTTCAATGTTTCTTGGCTGCTTTCCTTCATCCCCACCCCCCTCTTTGGCGGCAGCTCTTAAACAACAGCATTCCGAGCCAGGAGGGCCAGGGTCACCCCAGGGCCCAACGAACCCCCACCTTCCTTCCACCTCCCTCCGGTTCTGCTCTCCCCAGAGCATCGTTCCCCAGCTGGGGAACCGGCAGAGTTCTAACCTGACCATGTGCCACGGGAAACGAGCAGAAAATGGTCCCCTCATTAACAGGTGGTCCAAACTGAGTCTGAATAGCACTGTCCAAGCAAGTATCACCTTAGGCTTCTTCAGCCCCAGGAACCTTTAGAATTCAGAGTCCTCACAAGTGTCTCAATCTGGAGTAACTGGATAGAACAAATTTTCTTAGCTGGTTCCCATGGAGCTGATGTGAGGTAGGTACTACGGACCATACTGAATGGCAATTCACAGTTTATAAAATACAAACTTCTTAGCAATAAGCTTTCACAGCACCTTCTGGAAGGTGGACTACTTGATGCATTTATTGGGTGAGAGAAACAAATGGCTGCTTCTGGAATGTGGTGGAAAAATTTGTTCTTTTTTCCATTAAAAAAAAGCGCCTTTGGATAATTATCTTGTGTTTGTACTTGGAGAAAAGAGTTAGAAAGAGAGAAAACCACAATAATGTTGCGATTTTGACTGCGTATCTACCCACAGAGGGGTGGCACACACCATGTCATTTGTGAAAGGGCATCGTCCCCTCAAACCAGTCAGCAAAATAGAAGTCACCTCATGGTTTCACTCATCGCTCAGCGATTTGTCAAAGACATGTTTTTAATAAAGGATGAAATGAATACTTACAAGAAACAAAAACACAAACAAGGAATACCTCAAGGACATTCCGGTTGTGATTTAAGACACAAAAAATTCTAAACAGAACCTTTGTTGAGAAAGGAAAATAACGATGAGGTTGGACAGAAGGACTCATGTCCCTACTTTAAGGGTTAGGAGATGCTGTAATAGTCACCCAAAAAAGCTGTGCTATCTCTCTCAGTGAAAACATGTGCAGTTATGCAAACACAGACTCAAACCCTTCTCTGCCACTTACGCTGAACTTGGGCAAGTTTCTTAGCCTCTTTGGGTCTTGGTTTCCTCATCTATAGAATGGGTATAAACAGTGCCTTCCATCCTTTTTTTTTTTTTAAGTTTATTTATTTATTTTGAGAGAGAGAGAGAAAGAGAGAGAGAGAGAGCATGCAAGTAGGGGAGGGCAGAGAGAGAGGGAGAGATTGAGAATCCCAAGCAGGCTCCACACTGTTAGCACAGAGCCTGACATGGAGCCGGATGCAGGGCTTGATGCAAAGCCTGATGTGGGGCTTGACGCGGGACTCAACACGGGGCTCAAACTCACAAACCACTGTGAGATCATGACCCGAGTCAAAACCAAGAGTCACACGCTCAACCAACTGAGTCACCCAGACATCCCAGTACCTTCCATCTTTAAAAGGAGGGTTTTGAACTAGCAGATCTTGGGGCAATGAGGGGAGGGGATTCTTCTCTAATAATTCAGGTAGAATGTTCTCCACTGCAGTACAATTGCAGTTAATTATTAACAGGACGCTTCGGAAATACAATAACCAGTAAAGGATGCTATCTGCTTCCCTTGGACTTGCATACACAAGGATGTAATTTTAGGTACCTTGAACTTCCATAGCTCTAACTATACTGCTTAGGATATAAGCAACTTTTTAAGATTCACACTGTCTGACCTCCAGGCCCTTCTTCTAGTGTCTTCTCAGCATCATCCAATATCTACACGGAGTTACTAATCTGGGGTACAGCTTCCAATCCCAATGTGATTAGAGAGAGACCCATATAATTAGTTTAGTAATAATATCACCCGGCTTTCTGAACCAAACCGATTCCTGTCCTCTCTGCTCTGCCAGTACAGACTATTATTGTTCCTACCACACCCTCCCTCTCAATCCCCACCATTGGGACTGTCTGTGCCCCCAATAAAGCTGATATGTGCTTCCTCTGCCTTCAAGGCCCAGCTCGGAAGTCACCTCTTCAGAGAAGGCTTCCCCAGTCCCCTCCCTCCCCTGGCCACGCCTTACCTGTTCCTAAGCTCTTTGTGCATCCCCGTTTATCTCTCTCTCTTTCCACTGAGAATTCCTGCAAACCATGCTTAGATCTTACTTTCTTTCACGCTCCAGCACACCACACAATGTAGCAGTGGGTTAATGCTTGTTGCATAAACGAAAGCAAGAGTACTAGTGACCTGTAACGTCACCTTCACAGGTCTGCTGCCTGGGCTAGGAGGCCACTGAGACTCCAAGGAGGAGGCCTAAGATCTCCAGCCAAGGCAGCGTGGGAACATGTCTGATTGGGGAAGGCTGGATAGCTGGCCACACCTGGCTCGGGTTGGCTCCTCTTGGGTTAGGGCAGAGGCCGGCTCACAGAGGGGCAGAATCTAAGCAGATCTAAGGAGGTCCATGGCCTGGGCCTTAGGGATGGACTGGAGCAAAGGGTAACAGCAATCCGCTGGGTCCCTGGGCTTCGGGGCAGAAGGCGCAGAGGGAGGCACCAGGCGGGAACAGGCAAGCCCCACAGCGCTGTGCTCAGCACCCGAGAGGGCCCACTTCCAGCTGCCAACCTCACCCCCTTATGTCCCTCCCACCCAGAGCACCTTCCCCTTCCCTCTTTCCCACTGGCCCCCTCTCTCAGTGATGTTAAACAGTCACTGATTTGGTATAAGAATTTCGAGCCAACCACGGAGGACGGAAAGGGAGAGGACTGGACCGTGTGTCAGGGGAGGGCCAAGAGCAGATCCCCATCCTGCCGGTGCTACTCTGTCTCCAGCCATGTGGTTTTAAAAGGTCACCCATGACTTTCTTACTGGCTCTTTCTATCACGATGATGCTAGGGGCCAGGAAGAGAACCTCCACTTATTTTTCATTCAATTTAGATTAAAAAAATTTTTTTAATGTATTATTTATTTCTGAGGGAGAAAGGGAGACAGGGTGAGCAGGGGAGGGTCAGAGAGAGAGGGAGACACAGAATCCCAAGCAGGCTCCAGGCTCTGAGCTAGCTGTCAGCACAGAGCCCGATACAGGGCTAGAGCCCATGAACTGTGAGATCATGACTTGAGCCGAAGTCAGAAGCTTAACCGACTGAGCCACCCAGGTGCCCCTCAATCTAGATTTGATAAGACTCCTGCCAGAAAGAACTTGAGCTTCAGACCTCAACTCTCCCCCACTGTGTATTCTAATGTGGTGGGGACCTCAGGGCTGCCCATAAAAGCCCATCAGCCCCCAGTAGATCCTGTTGATGTTCTGCAAACCAGAGCCCAGGCCTCAAGGAGGACATGCTTTCTGTGGGAAAATGTGCTCTGAGCTCCACCTTGCAATGCCAGGCGAACGGCTTCTCCCTGCTCCTCTACAAAGATGTAACTGCTCAGCTCCTGGGATAAGTAGGGCCATGTGGTTGTGCACATGCTCAAATGGCTCCTAGGTGGCGGGGGGAGGGCACGGGGGACCACTTCAGCCTCCTGCTCTCTGCGCTGGCCATTTCCCTGCTGGATGGAACATGCAAGAACAGAGCATTCACCTCGGCAATCATCTGCTCAGGAGCCTTGAATGGTCTCCTTGCCCAAAGATCCAAGTCTCCTCTTCCAGAATTCCTGGTCCTCCCAGATCTACTTCTTCCGAAGGCACCCACATGTTGGCTTATAAATGCACGTTCTCTTCTCTTTCCATTTTTACTGCTGTATGACACGGAGGAAACATCGTGGGCTCTGAAGCAAAACCCTAGTTCAAATCCCAGCCACATGAGTTACCAGCCAGTAATCGTGGGCAGATAAGCTCATGTCTTAGCTTTCCTTTCCTCCTCTTGAAACTGAGGGATTTTAACACTCGTTTCATGGGGTTGTTGGGAAAATTACCTGAGATGATGTTCACGAAAACCCAGGCCTGTCACACATGAGGTCCACAAACTCTTGTTTTTGTCTTTTCTTCCATGATTTATAGAGTGGAAGCACTTCTGAACAGCACCATTCACATTCACTTCCCTTCTTATTACAACTATTTTTTTGTTAGTTCTTGGTTATGTGGAAGATGCCTGTGTGTGTGTGTGTGTGTGTGTGTGTGTGTGTGTGTTTTACTAATGACAACATCTGGCCTGAGCCTCAACCTCTCTCCCCACAAATGGGCTGCTTGTGAACTTTCCTGCTGAAGGTCGCCCCGGCCCCATTCCCCCAGCTCTGCCCTCGGACAGTCTCTGGTGCTCTGTCATCGCGCATGCCCCTTTCGGTGTCATCTGCCACACACGGAACGTGCCCCATGCCCCACGGGGAAGCCCGGGCGATGACCCGCTCCTGCACCTTGACGACGGAAGCGAGCCAAGAGAATGGTGACAGCAGTGCTCTTGCTTCACGAGACCTGAAGACGCCTCCACATGAAAAATCCTTTTATCATCTGGTCGTGTGTTTGTGACACACATCCGTGAGAAACCGAGATTTACAGGATGACGCCTGGGCTTTGGTCAAAGGTGGGCCAACACCTTTCTTGAAAGACTGACAAAGCCACAGGCAGATCTGACTCACGTCCCCTCCTCGCCACACACCACGGCCTCCCCTCAGGGGAGCCTCCACGACAGTTTCCTGAGGTTTACGCTAATAAATGCCGGTCCTGCCTACTTTGTGACAAGATGAGAAGATGGCTGTAAAAGGGCTTTTCGAGTTTGACAAGCCCTTCCGTAAGACAAGGCCTCCTTCTTACTGCTCTTGTATGCACTAGGGTAGGGAGGCCCTCAGCCCCCACGCCGGGTCCTGGGCCACACTGCCTCCGGGCCACACCACGGCTGGTCTCTCAGTCAGGCTCCGCCTAGCGCTGCCTCACAAATTAGCCTCTGATTCCATTCTAAACAAGTGCACTGCGGACTGTTTCACACCCACAGACAAATCAAGGGGATCCCGTCACAGACTCACGCGTTGCCACCATCCAGACACGGCACGGTGTGCTTTCCTGACCCCACCCTCTTCGCCTCTTCATCTGCCATAACCCCCATCCTCAATTACATGTTATCACCGCCACGCACGCTTATACACCTACTAATATTTACAGATCCATAGATGATGTATTTTTTTAGTATTTTATGTTTTTAAAATTTTTAAAAATTTTGTTTGAGACAGAAAGAGAGAGAGAGAGAGAGAGAGAGAACGCATGCAAGCAGAGGAGAAGGGCAGAGGCAGAGGGAAAGAATCCTAAGCAGGCTCCACACTCAACATGAAGCCTGACGTAGGGCTCTACCCCGTGGCCCTGGGATCACGGCCTGAGCTGACATCAAGAGTCAGATGCTCAACTCACTGAGCCACCCAGGTGCCCCTATTTTTACAGTTTATGTAATGATATATACATACATCGTTCAGAAACCATCTTTTCCTTCCATCTTTGATTTTTTTTTGTCCGTGGTGATACATTTTGAGGTGTTGCTCTGCATTTCATTACATGCGAAAGCCTCAACTTCCTGATCTAGTCTCCAGAGGATGGACATCGAAGGTGTTTCCAATTATTCATGATTATAAATGGGGCTGCTAGCGATATTTTTGTACTTGACTGTGAGTATACATGTGTGAGAGTTTCTCCGGGCAGTGGTTGTCAAACGCTTTTGAGCGCAGCCCCCAGTATGACCTATCTTTTATATCCCAGTATACTGGACAAAACGTAAAATATGCGTGCACACACAAAGTGGAGCTGTTTC
Organism: Hyaena hyaena; assembly: GCF_003009895.1. Taxonomy (NCBI): domain Eukaryota; kingdom Metazoa; phylum Chordata; class Mammalia; order Carnivora; family Hyaenidae; genus Hyaena; species Hyaena hyaena. Next base: position 1,987,238 of record NW_024080762.1, read on the forward strand.
CAGAAATAATACTTATTACCCTTTCTGTGTCCTCTATCCTTTAATATAAAACATTCCATTCAATATTTTAAATGCCGGTCAAAACCCACTAAATTGATTTTACGCTCTCTTAACAGGCCTAGGGTACCTACCTAGGCGTGGAATTGCCGAGTGGATGGAGGGCTATGTGAAGTTTCAACTCCACCGTTAAAACACTATTTTAAATCACTCTCCAGCTTAAAAAACGCGAGTTCCCTGATGTCTAACACCCGACAGCAAATTCCTGGGTCTCTTTGACAGGTTCCCCTCTTGCCCTACCACACACTTTGCTCGTTTCAGCCTTTGCTACACAGCTCTGCCTGCCTGCCCCTTCTCCCTCTCCCCTGAATACCCGTGCCCATCTCCCCACCAAGGATCCCAGGCTACCCCTGTCCCACATTGTCCTTGAACTTAAGCTGTGTTAAAAATGCTATTATGAAGGGCGCCTGGGTGGCTTGGTCAGTTAAGCGTCCGACTTTCGCTTAGGTCATGATCTCACAGTTTGTGGGTTCGAGCCCCGCGTCGGGCTCTGTGCTGACTGCCAGCTCGGAGCCTGGAGCCTGTTTCAGTCTGTGACTCCCTCTCTCTCTGACCCTCCCCTGCTCATGCTGTCTCTCTCTCTCTCTCTCTCCTAGAAATAAATAAAAATATTTAAAAAACGCTATTATGATATTTGCTCATTAATTTTCAACTGCTTTCTGTGTCTCACCTTGTCTCCAAATGACAAGATCATTTTTTTAAGTTTATTTATTTTGAGAGAGAGAGGAGAGAGAGAGAGAGAACATGCATGAGTGGGGGGAGGGGGAGAAGGAGAGGGAGAGAGAGAATCCCAAGCAGGCTCTGCACTGTCAGCACAGAGCCAGATGCAGGACTGGAAACATGAGATCGTGACCTGAGCCAACACTGAGTCAGACGCTTAACCTACTGAACCACCCAGGAGCCCCCAAGATGACAAAAATTTTGAGGGCGGAGCTACATCGCTGCGAAACTTCTGGTCTCAGAGCCAGAGGAGCTCACCCTGGAGTTAGAAGTCGCTCCAACTCACTGGGCTGTTACCTTAATCTTTGAACTTCTTTGAGCTCTGGTTTCCTCACATATAAAATGAAAATATGGTGGAGCTTCTTTTTTTTTTTTTAAGGGGAAATAATATCTCAGCTGTGGAAGTGCTTTGTAAACTGCAAAGGGGCAGAGAAGGGCTGGTGCGCCTTTCTCATCCTCCACAAGACCTCCGCACTGGACATGGTGCTTGTGGGTTTGACAAGCAGCCTCCCTCAGCAGATGCACACAGCTCTGTGAGGGAAACACAACAGTGTGGTAGGCAGAATTCTCTCTGCGTGTGAGATGGATTTTACTCCCATGATTGGGTCATGGTAAATGGCATGGCTGACTTTTAGAGAGATTATGGGAATGGCCTGACCTAATCACACGAGCCTTTTAAAAGCAGAGTTTTGTCTGACTGCTTGCAGATTTGAAGCATGAGAAGGATTTGTCATGCTGTTTCTGGCTGGAAGATGGAGAGGTCACATGGCATGGAATGTGGGAACCCCAAGGGCCCCAAGCTGACAGCCAACAAGGAAATGGGGACCTCAGAAATGAATTCTGCCAACAACCAGGGAGCTTGGATGATCACCCCAGGCTCCGAATGAGGACGGCAACCCTGGGGGACACCTTGATGCAGCCCACTGACACCCTGAGCAGAAATCCTAGAGATGCTCTGTCCAAACTTGTGAGCTATAGTCATGATGATGCAATACAGAATATACACGCTTTCATGTAATATGTATGTATCTGTATATAATAGGGAAACTATGACATAGTACATCTGTGTTGTTTTAGGCTTCTATGTCTGCGCTAATTGGTTACAAAGCACAATGGAAAGCTAAGAGAAATATACACAAAACTGGCCGGTTTAGCCACTGGCTAGGTTTTCCATTCCTCTGCCTGTAAAATGGGTGTCTCTCATTTGTTGTTGTTTCACCTTTCAAATCCTGGTGGCTCAGATACTTTAAAAGTTATGAAGGGAGGGGTGCCTGGGTGGCTCAGCTGGCTGAGCTTCCGACTTCAGCTCAGGTCATGATCTCGCAGTTTATGAGTTCGAGCCCCACATCCAGCTCTGTGCTGAAAGCTCAGAGCCTGGAGCCTGCTTCAGATTCTGTGTCTCTCCCTCTCTCTCTCTTTCCCTCTCCCACTCATGGTCTGTCTCTGTCTGTCTCTTAAAAATAAATAAACATTAAAAACATTTTTTAAATAAATAAAAGTTGTGAATGGAAAATAAAAACCAAGGTTGAGGGTAGGAGAGATAAAGGGACTAATCTGAGGGTATCCACCGTGTGTCGGCAGGTACAACAGAGGAAAGAAAAATCACCACCCAGGAGTAGAGTAGCAGTATCTCCCGAGGGAAAGCACTTGGATACAATAACAAACGTTCTGAAACGCATTCAGGTTGGGAAAATGAATCCAGATGGTTGAATTATTATTTTTCACACATATGCTTTCTCTCATCCGGGCACTTGTTTACCCAAAGGTATTTCTAATTCTTTTTGTCATCAAGAGCCCCACAGTCTTGCAACAGACAGATCACCATGGGAAAATGTTGAGCCCCCTTTCAGAAGGACAGCTAGCTCCAGGTACGGCTCTCTTAGATGCTAGCTGGTCTCAAGCACATTAACAGTAGGTACTGGATGGGGGCGCCTGGGTGGCTGTCAGTTAAGTGTCCGACTTCAGCTCACGTCATGATCTCACAGTTTCTGAGTTCGAGCCCTGCATCAGACTCTGTGCTGAGAGCTCACAGCCTGGAGCCTGCTTAGGATTCCGTCTCTCTCTCTCTCTGTTCCTTCCCTGACCATGTCCTCGCCCTCTCTCAAAAATAAATAAATACTTAAAACAAACAACCCCCCCCCCCAACAGTAGGTACTGGATGTCTGTGAAGAGTCAGATCTTATGTAACACCCAAAAGAAATATTCAGTTTATCCCCAATTTGTAGGGGTGAATGAGCTTAAATTGAAAACATAATTATCATTAATTTCAACAGAGTCCAGAGCCCGAAATTAAAATCAATGTAGGTAAAGACAACACCAAAGACTAAAACGGTCTTAAGTACCGTATTAGAAAACAGTAGTATCATAATATAACTTAACCAAGGGCTTTTTTGGTTATGAGTTAGTCTAACAGATAGCTGGTTATCTGTTCTTAGGCTATAACCCCTCGAATACTTAAGACTAGACTAAAACAACAAAACATGTACATAATGCTGGAAGTTTAAATAATACAACCTTCAATTTAAGAAACAGTAAGCCAAAGGAGATCCATGAACACAGTGCAAATGACATCATGCTCTCTGAGCAAAGTTGGTGTCATAATGAACAGCATCCCTACTGTAACTAGAAAATTGGGAGCTGTCTGGAAAGACCCTTGCTGAGCCAGATGTCGGTGTCACCCGCACCACTGCCCAGATAGCTCCCGGAGGTCACAGCTGCTCACGAGGTGCCCCAGTCCAAACTGGTTTTCACAAATGCCATGACAGAGCTAAATCAGGGGCACCAAGTAGATGTTTTAGTAAAACCAAACGGTTGTAAACCAAAGAGGCCTAATGATACAGCATGTTACAGTTTACAAAGCATTTTTCCATCTTGAAAGCTTCTCCACAAGACCACACTTGTTTCTACCTCCGTGTATCTGACAACTGTCATTTACCACCTTCTACGGTGTTCTGTACTCCTCTTCAACTAAGACTGTAAAGTCCCAGAATGTTAGAGACCTTAGCCGCCATGTTTAACATTTGAGAAGCCACAGATTAGGGGAATACTCTGCCTTCTGTCCATTTCCTTGTACTTTGTCTAGAAAAGCTTTTCTGATTCCTCTAGAACACACAAATCAGTGAATTAGTCAATCAGAATGTACTCACCAACCATTCCTTATGTCCCGGCACTGGTATTAAGGGATTTAAAACAACAAGTTAATCAAAACTTCTTGCCAAAACAGGGTACACTCCAGGCCAGGAATCAAGGCTTAAACATGTGATAATTTTTGAATAGAAGGGTACTAAAGGTTTTTGTTTTGTTTTGTTTTTGTTAGAACAGTCCTAGAACATACTCTGGAGGCATTTATTTGCAGTTTATATTGACTAATCCAGTATTTTCAAAAAAAATACCATTTATTATATAAAAGAGTATTTGTATAGCACTTCAATATAGGCATTGGCAGGGGTTATAATAAAAGACATTGTAAGGTTGATATACACTGAAGAAGAAACCAAGAAACTGAAAATATCAGTCTTAAGTTGTTTTGGTTGAGTATGAAATCTGAACTTGAGACCATTGGCAACCAAGGCAAAAAAGATAACATGTTACCTTGTTATCATAAAGAAGGAGAGAAGAAAGATCAACAGGGCATTGGAAAGGGTCCTAAAATGTTCTTATATGGAACTCTGGGGTCTACTGTGTAGTATAAGAGGAAGTGTCCTTAAAATCAGCTTTAAAATAAAACAAAGACAGAAGTGGCTTTTTAACTGATTGCTTCATCTTTTGATCTTTCTCACAGGGTGGATTCAGAATTCCCAGTGAGAGGGAAAGAAGGAAATTATCTTTTAGACTATTTTCTTAAATACAATATTTTAAAAAACATGGCTGGGTTGTAAATGATTGATCATATTTTCTGTTAAGGACTCGACACATGCAAATGTAGTCAGAAGGATGATATTAAATATTTCTTTTTTAAAAATATTTTAAAATGTTTGTATTTATTTTTGAGAGACAGAAAGAGACAGTGTGAACAGGGGAGGGTCAGAGAGAGAGACACAGAATCTGAAGCAGGCTCCAGGCTCTGAGCTAGCTGTCAGCACAGAGCCCGACACGGGGCTCGAACCCACAAGCTGTGAGATCATGACCTGAGCCGAAGTCGGATGCCCAAGTGACTGAGCTACCCAGGTGCCCCTGATATTAAATATTTCTGTATTGGTTCCCTTTCTTACTCAACCATAGGTTTCAGAATTTTGGATTTTGTAGGACATAAATCAAAAATTCCTAAAAAGAACTTAGCTCTATGATCTATTCACTTTTTATTAGCAGTTAAGACCAAGTTTTGTTGGTTTGTTACAAAAAGTGAGTCTCCGTCATCTACTTTTTTAAAAAAAAGTTTATTTATTTTGAGAGAGAGAGAGAGAGAGAGAGAGAACATATGTGTGCAAGAAGGAGTGGGGGATGGGCCGAGACCCAGTGAGAGAGAGAGGGAATCCCAAGCAGGCTCCACACTGTCAGTGCAGAGCCCAATGTGGGGCTCGAACTCATAAACCATGAGATCATGATCTGAGCCAAAGTTGGGTGCTTAACCAACTGAACCACCCAGGCATCCCATTATCTACTTTTAATGTTACTACTTTTTAAAAAAAAAAATATTTATTTATTTACTTACTTACTTATTTTTTTTTAATGTTTTATTTATTTTTGAGAGAGAGAGAGAGAGAGAGAGAGACGGTGTGAGCAGAGGAGGGTCAGAGAGAGAGGGAGTCACAGAATCCAAAGAGGCTCCAGGCTCTGAGCTAGCTGTCAGCACAGAGCCCGACGCGGGACTCGAACCCATGAACCATGAGATCATGACCTGAGCCAAAGCCGTAAGCTCAACCAACTGAGCCACCCAGGCACCCCATTTTTTTATGCTTATTTTTGAAAGAGAGAGAGGGACTGAATGAGCAGGGGAGGGGCAGAGAGAAGGAGACACAGAATCTGAAGCAAGCACCAGGCTCTGAGCTGTCAGCGCAGAGCCCAACATAGGACTCTAACTCATGAACCGTGAGATCATGACCTGAGCCAAAGATGGATGCTCAACTGACTGAGCCACCCAAGTGCTCCCTTGTTCCACCAAAAGACTTTTTAACGCCAAAGAATTAGAAAGGACATAACAATATCTGAGTAAAAGAGAACTTAAAAAAATGAATAGATTTAGCCTCATGCAAAGCTTTCTACGACAGTCTTCATTTCCACATTTTGCTCACGCCCACTGAAAATGCAGTTTAGGAGGGCTTAGGAACCTCTGACCCAGACTGGAAGCATCCTGCAGGCAGCGGATAGCTCATACTCAGTGTCACCATCCCCTCAACCTTCTTCATTCAGTTGCCAGATACTTGCACATCCAATCATACATAAAAGAGACCAGCTTTATGCCTTAGTGGGCAACTCATAAATGTCCCTCAGTCTTCTACAGAGCCACCCTAGAGATGGCAATGAAGGAGTGTCATCTAGTGGTACGAAGGGTAACTGCAGGCATTCCAAAATTTAAAAAAAAAATCTTTCTAGAAGACGTAATTTCCAGGTATGAATTTTTTGGCTCAATGTAGGACTTCCAATACAACTTATTAAAAATAGACTTAAAAAAAACGCTCTGATTTTTAGTACATTTCTGGGTATATGGAGGCACTCTGCTTGTTCACTCAGTCCTTCATTTTATTTATCATCTACTATATTCAAAACTTACAACTTACAAAAGACATATGATGCAATCAAATAAAAGATGCTAAAAGTCAGTAGGGAAGAGGTATGTTGAATGGAACATTAATATGACCTTGGAAGTGAAATCAGTACCAAACTACACGTCACAAGTCTTCGTATTTGTTCGTGGTGGATCACATATTCAGTTTTGAGCTTTGCAGCAGACAGCTTGTAAGATTTAAAACCAGCTCATCTCTAGAAAAGCCCAGGGGTACCTCGTACGGAGAGAAAAGGAATCTCTCCCACATGTCCTAACATGGACAATGTCTTCAACTAGCAACTGGGAAGAAATATTAAATAAATATAAACAAGCCGTATAGTCCAGTTTTCTGTAATTTCTCTTGCATACGGCGGATGTGTCACTAAAGCCCCATTAGTAAAGGTACAACACTACGGTTCAGGTAGGGAGCCAGTCTGGTTTGATCTGAAGATCTTCTAAGATCTCTACAATCAGACTGATTCCATCAGCATTAGGCAATCACTGTGGTTGCACTTGTTCACGCTTCCCTGTGTCCGTGCCCTTGGCGTTGTGACTTGGTAGCTCCTCCCATGAAGAGAGGGAGTCTATTTCTTTACCTCTTGAAAGTCCTGCATGCTGTTACTCACAATCTTGGAACTCTAGCACTGTCGCATGAACAAGCCTGGCCAGCCTTGTAGAGGATGACAGCATGTTCCGTTTACCCTTGCCACGTCGGTGGATAGCCAGGCCATTGCACGGCATGTGTGTGAGGCTCTCTTAGCTCAGCCAGCTGCCGGCCGGCCACACATGCGTGAGTGAGCCCAGCCAAGGTCAGCCTGCAAGGTTCAGGTTGGCAGAACCACCCCAGCTGACCTTTACACTCGAGGGAGGTGATGAATGGCTGTCATTTTTATAGCCTCTCTTTCCTGCATCACCTTGCATCAGTCATCCTGCCCAGGTGATTTTCTCCTTAACATTCTTGCGTCTAGTGGCTCCTCTCCATCTGCTCTGGTGCCCCTCAGCTCATCACCACTCACCTGGGCGCTACGAACTGAGGCTCAGCGGCAAGAGGGAACCACTGAGGGTGACAGAGCAGAAAAGCATGGGGCTTGGCATCCCGACACCCGGCCTCATGGTCACCACTGCTTACTTAATTAGGATCCAGAAGCCACTTTGGGTACCGTGAGGACGGAGGATGCAGGTGAGAGAGCCAGCTTCCCCTGTGATAATACCACCTTGGAAGAGTAGCTTCGTGTTTCCAAACCTCATTTTGCTCATCTGCAAAGGAGGGTGACAGTAATACCTACCAGGGTGGTTCGCAGGGTTCAACAGGAGGAAGCTCTTTTGAATCTAAGAAACACTACAAATGATTGCGATTGTGCTGGTACACCGTGGACGCGCTGTGTAATTATTGTCACAGGCACTAAGAGCAGTGGCTCACCATCAGATGGTGGGACAGCAGGGCTCGTCAGGCAGCAGACAACCACAGGGTGCATACTAGGTACCAAGGCACTGGGATGAAGTGGTGTGTTAGAGAAGCTCCGTGTTACTCTCTCAAGGACTGAGTTGTGATGTCACCTCTTACGTTCACACCTCCCTCCCCCTGAACTGCAGAGTTCTCTCTGACCTCTCTAAAATTTCTCCAAGAAGCATTTTTGAAGGACTGGAAACCCTCCTTTATTCAATAGGCATTTATTAGGCACCTTGCTTGCCCTGGGTACTCTAGTAAGTGCTATGGATACGGTGAAAGTCAAAGGCAATCAAAGCGACACAATTAGTATTAAGTTACTCAATGAAGTCACAACGAATGAGGTTGCAGGAAATCAATCAGAGCTCATATTGACATTTATTATAGCTCATAATCCTTCAGAAACAGTTGATTCATCACCTACCCTTACAGCGATGTGGAGCCTGTGAATGGAGTACATTGTAGAGGGGAAATTAGATTATCCTATTCCCAAAAGAGTAATTAATTTATACAGTGGATTTGAGGAAATATTTTTACATTAAAACAATATGGTGTTTAACTTATTTCACAGGTGGTATTTTGAGGGGAAAAAGGGACCCATTGAATATAATCAAAACTGTGTAATTCACAAAGCAGGGATCTGAGTTCCAAAGGGTCTAGAAACATTCCATTGGTTGACTGGATCCTAAGTCAAATACTTTTTCAAAAACCACATTCTAGTTTTTGCTCAGGACTAAAAAAGAAGGTCTGTTGGGGTCCTGGGCTTTAAAATCAGTAAATCGGGCATGCCTAGGTGGCTCAGTTGGTTAAGCCTCCGACTTCAGCTCACGTCATGATCTCACGGTTTGTGAGTCTGAGCCCCACATCGGGCTCTGCACTGATGGTGCGGAACCTGCTTGGGATTCTCTCTTTCTCTCCCTCTCTCTCTCCCCCTTTGCAATTCATGCATGCTCTCTCTCTCTCTCTCAAAATAAATAAACTTCAAAAATAAAATAAGCTCAGTAAATTGCACCCATGTCCCTTCTCACATGTCCTTCTCATAGGACCTCTCCCTTCTATTTTCATGGCTCCTACCCTCTTCGTTCCCTCCTGGGATCCTGTAACTTCCCGGAAGCGCGTGTCTGCTGAGTGCTGGTCTCTCTGTGTAGACTCCGTGGCCTCACTACGCCTTAGGGATGAAGTTACTCTCTTTGGTGGGACATCAAGAGCCTCTTCGGGTGTGTCTCCTGTGGGCCTCCCCAGCTGCAGCGCCCGTCACACCCTCAAGGGCGTTCTACACTCAGTCCAGAACAAAGCCCGGCACGTACCCAGTCCTGCCCAGCTCCCTTTGTTGTCATTGCTGCCTCTCCTGGAATGATCTCTTCCTTCCCCTCCCAACCTTCTTTCCCGCTTCTGCATCACTCTGTCCTTCAAGAAGTAGCTCAAGAGTCGGCTTCTCTTGGGGAGCTTTTCCCCACCCCCACCCTGAGACCACTTCTCACACTTCTATTAGAAAACAATAAAGATTATACTGAAGATGACTTAGTACTAGTCGGCTTGGCAAGCCTTTCAGACCTGCTGTGCCACAAAGCCATGGTTCTCACTAGTATCACATCAATAGATGTGACATACACCCAAGTGCCTGCGCTCCCTACCGCCTTCCCTGGGACGGGGGAGGGGCGGGGCAAGGTGTGTCTTTTCTTTCTTTATCCTCAGACCTTGTCCAGTGCCAGGCATGCAAGCTGGATACTCTGTAAGTGGCTACCACGGTACAGCTTAAAGGTGGAAACCATCCACAGGTCCAGCACAAGGAAAATGTGTAAATATTTATTTATTTTTGAGAGAAAGAGAGCAAGAGTGAGAGTAAGCATGAGCAGGGAAGGGGCAGAGAGAGAGAGGGAGTCAGAGAATCCCAAGCAGGCTGTGCAAGGACAGATATGGGGCTCGAACCCATGAACCGTGAGATTGTGACCTGAGCCGAAATCAAGAGTCAGTCATTTAACCAACCAACCTTGTGAGGTGCTCCTCAAGGAAAACGTTTAAAATAAATACAACTGAATATTATACAGCTATTAACAATCAAGGTTTTACAGAGTGATGATTCAGGAATATCACTCACTAATTAATATAGTCACTATCCCCGATAATTGTTACTATTCCTATAATTGGCAAGGGTTGAGGATAAGTAACTATAGGCAAGCATAATTTTGTAAATCCAAAATATTAACAGCAGTAAGTTGGGCGTGGTGGGATTTTATTATGTTTTTCTAAATTTCTCTCTGAAGTTTCTTTCTGTTGCTGTCTCTCTGCTACTCTCTCAACAATGAGAACAAATCACTTTTATAATAAAAGACAAACATTTTAGGAGGGAGAGCACTTTAAGGTTGGCACAAACAAGAAGCAAATGAAAAAAACCCAATCTTCGAAGATGCTGGAAGAAAGAGAACACAATTCATAGAGAAACTGCCAAGGCAGGTCCTAGATGTGAAGTGAGCTAATGCGATAAGCTGTTTGTGGCCAATCCCAGAGCGGAAACTTCCATCATGATCGGAAGGAAAGGCAGCTACACAGGAGTGTTGCGCTGTGTAGTATAAAAGACCCACACGCAGGAAGGGACAAAATGTTGTCTGCAGGCTAGTACGCTGAGACTTCCTACAGATTCGGATGCACCCTTTACAACTCAATCATAGGGTGGGCTTTGAGTCTCATCTGGAGACTGTCTTCTACAGGGCTCAGAGGAGAATGTCATCCACACTAGGAACTCAAATGCATTCTAGGGGCTAAATATAGGCATTTTCAGAAAAGCATACCAGACATCTGGGGATTTGGAGAGGCGAACTTGCCTTAATGCAATGGGAACATGGAAATCACATTTTGAAATATAAGCTCAGGGATCTCTTTTTTCCATTAAATAAGGAATTTCTTGGGATTTGCTAAACATTTCTGTTTTATTCAATACAGAAACGTTTAGGCAAAGGGATGCCAGAAACAAACCTGGAGCCTACAGCTTAGGACAGGGTTTATTTATTTGGGCACAGGAACCTAACACGCAACATTCTACCCCCCAGGGAAGCCCTCCACGGAGACATGGCTAACTCGGAAGAATCCAAGACGTGTACATGGGATCTGTGGGCTCAGAAGAGGCTTAAAAGGGAAGCGAGGCGGGGGAGGAGAGTTGAGTTCTTAGCCAGGTCAGAATTAAACTTTAGGCACTTTCTGCTTGGTATCTGATGAAGTATCAATACGTAACAACAGAACACTGCTGATACTGTGGAAACATCCTATAGGACACCTCGGGCTCAAAGGGAGTTCTGTCTTCTTTCAGCCTTTAGAAGCAACCCGCAAGCACAGGCCCCAGGCCCCAAACAGGCTGGGACAATGGTGAAGGTTAAATGGCCCACTGAGGTGCAGCCAGGCTACCACAGAGCAACTGCTAATGTGAAAATGACTAGGAAAGCTCTGGAGGGTAGTCTGGGAAACCGCCTGGAGCCACGGAAACCCAGAGATGAACGGGCTGTCGCAGCTGGAATGAATCTTCCCAGACAAGTCATCGACCTCCTTATTTTCTAGCTGAAGACACTGCAGCTCTGAGAAAAAAGGAAAAAAAAAAAAAAAAAAGGAGATGTGCCCAACACCACACAGCCAGTCAATGGTGGGCCTAGGAGTGGGGCCCACATTGAGTGGGCTGAGATCTAGACCCTCGTATCCATATTTCCATCCCTGTGGCTCTGCCCTGAGATCAGGAAGGAGCAGAAAAGGTTTGTACCTGAAATATCTGAATTTATATTCCAGGCCTATCAATTATTAGCTACAGGATCTTGCTTTCCTCAGGGAAAAGCAATGTCTTTCTGACCAATATCTCACTGAGTTATCATGAGTAGTTGAGTGAGAAGGCAAATCGGAAGGTCTTTTGTGGGCCATCGATTCTACTTCTATAAATTAAGAAGTTGTACCGTACACACGATGTTCTTGTATCATGGTTGCATTGGGGAGGGGAGTGCTTGGCAAATAGGTACTCGATTGGTGATAGCTATTATTACTATCATTAAAAATAACAGTAACCTGGGGCGCCTGGGTGGCTCAGTCGGGTGAGCAAATGACTTGGGCTCAGGTCAGGATCTCACAGTTTGTGAGTTTGAGCCCCACATCGGGTTCTGTGCTGACAGTTAGGAGCCTGGAGCCTGCTTTGGATTCTATCTGTCTGTCTGTCTGTCTGTCTGTCTCTCTCTATGCCCTTCCCCCACTCATGCTCTGTCTCTCACTCTCTCAAAAATAAACATTTAAAAATAAATAACAATAACCTTCCTTCTCTCTGACATAAAACGACCATTACCAAGAATACTGAAACAAATCACCTGTGTGTTGAGTCATATTTAGAGAATTAATGTTAGCTGTAAAGTAGCAATTATACAGAATATTATACCGCAACACCGCACTGTGGTATACTTAGAGAATTAGTATCATACTTAGAAAAATAACTTGCTTTTTTATGTTATTAAAATTAGCAAATGCTCTTGTTTTCATTAACGCAGTACATCATGTAGTTATTATTTATAATGCTGGGTAAACCGTCACTGAATTTTTCTTCTTGTCTGTCTTCGTTGCTTAATTGAAGTTTAGTTGACACATAATATATTAGTTTCAGGCGTACAACATAGTGATTCCACAATGACAAACTTTAAAATTATGACCCGTATAAAATTACAAAATTCTCATCCTAATAAGTGTAGTTACCTTCTGACACCATAGAGAAGTTATTGCAGGGGCGCCTGGGTAGCTCAGTTGGTTAAGTGTCCAACTCTTGGTTTCTCCTCAGGTCATGATTCCACAGTTCATGAGTTCAAGCCCCATGTGGGGTTCTGTGCTGTCAGTGCAGAGCCTTCTTGGGGTTTTCTCTCTCCCTCTCTCTCTTTCTGCCCCTTCCCCACTCATGCTGTCTCTGTCACTCTCAAAAATAAATAAATAAATTTAAAAATTAAAAAAGTTATTGCAATGTTATTGACTATATTTCCTATACTGTACTCTTCATTCCCTCAACTTATTTATTTTACAACTGAAAGTTTGTACTTAATCCCTATCTGGCCTGAGTATTATTGTTTGTCTTGAATGAATAGTGGCACTGACTTTCTGAGTTCAAGGACTAATATTTGTCAGCCTCTTTGTATATATCCTTTGCAAATACATCCTTCAGAATGTATTTCCCATCCCAAATGAATTACCTTTTTTTTTTAAAACCCATGAGTCACATATTTGATTGTGTTTCCTTCTTTGCTTTGGCTGCTATGAAGCCCAGAGTAAAATTTCTGACCTACACTCAGTAGGACTTAATGGCAGGGATTTTTATTTATTTATTTATTTTTTATTTTTATTTTTATTTTTTTTTATTTCTAGGAGAGAGAGAGAGAGAGAGAGACAGCGTGAGCAGGGGAGGGTCAGAGAGAGAGGGAGTCACAGACTGAAACAGGCTCCAGGCTCTGAGCTGGCAGTCAGCACAGAGCCCGACGCGGGGCTCGAACCCAC